>NC_061143.1:8375226-8675351 GCF_905220365.1 Vanessa cardui
TTTTTTTCTTATAATATGATTTATATATTTATCCTTAAAAATACTTTTGATAATACTTTATTTTTTTCTCCTGTCTTTTGTTTTTTCACTTTGTTGAATGATATTTAGATATTACAAAGTTAAGAGTTAGAATGCTAATTAAAAACAACGGATTTGGTACAATTAGTAAGTTAAAAAGTTGCTAGTCATTAAAATAAATAAGATTTAACTCTTGCGTTAATTATAATTCGTTGCACGCCACATTATAATATATTATAAAGATGTAACTTTCTTTATAAAATTATGGTCTCGCCATACTTGGCGTTTTGTAATAAACCCGTATACGGTGAATAAACAACATAAGAGATTATATCTCCCGTGAAATGTGACCGACCGCGTGGAATATCAATGAATGCGAACTCCGGTTCTTGACAATATTGTCGGGGCCATGCTCGATCTCACTATCGAGAGCACGTGCTCCATTAACAGCGTCAACATCCTTTCTAATTAGATAAAGGCAGATGTCTTCATTAAATAATTATGCCCACGTTCGTAAGACATACGTGAATAATGTTGAGTGACGTATACAACATCGTTCATTGACAACCAAACTAAGATTTGGAAATAATGTTTATTAAATGTGTGTTTGATTCGTATTTATTCAATTTAAGCTATGTAAATATATAATAAGCATAATATATAAATTTATATCAATATTATAAATGCGACGGAAACTTTGTCAATCTGTCTGTTTGTTACTCTCTCACGCCTAAACCATTGAATCGAAATTCATGAAATGATCAAGCTTGAATTTCACTGAAATACATATGAATATTTGAATGCCTAATACATGACAATCGACCTGTCGGATTATATAAAGTAAGTAATTTTATTTACACGTACAGCAATAAGTTTATCTTACAAAATTTCGATGAAGTTTTAGAATAACAAATCAACTTCAAACTTTCGATATCATTTCTACATCTTACAAATTAATCGTATCTTTCGAATATACCTACTTTCTTTTTGAAGTTAATGAATAACAGGTGTTGTATTTAATCTAGAATACATAAATTACAACTTATTAATATTAATGTATTGGTAAGTCAATGCGATATTATTATTTGCAACTAATTCGACACAAGTTATAACAGTACAATTAATATCGTTGTAAAATAGGTCAATGGCATCTGAACGGACAGCCAGAAATACGTTCGTGAAATTAATAGATTTCTATGAGTCATATTTTGTCGGTGATCTCATGCTACAACAAGAAATATGCGATGTTTAAATTGTTAACAACTTCACTTTTAAATACTTCCTCCTTTGTAAGATCTACAAGTTAGTTTTTTTTTTACACAATACATAAAGTTTGACGTATCAAATGTAACAATTACTTTTTTCAAATATCGAACTATAACGATTTGATAAATTAACAATTCGGCGCTGAAAACAAATGCTTTTTATTAGTTAGCAAAAACAGTTTTAAATGTTGTATTGCGTCATGTTGTTCGATTATCTGACTCAGGTTAAGTCATAAATCATCTCAAAATTTTGAAAATAATCGTGTTCAACAAACTACAAGCCTGTTGGCAACCCAATGTTAATGTTTGTTATGAGCGAAGCGATTCATGTTATGTGTTTTATATAACATATGTCTTATTCTGTTTTAGATATGATAACAAAGTTGACTCTTCATATAATTACTATGTAGCATTAGTTACAATCAGTGAAGTAATAAATAGTTTTCCAATGCAATGTACAGCTAAAATATTATATCGGTCAAAGATCTATAATAAATTTTGATTAAGCTCTGATTAGATGGATCTAAAATACAATTAGCAATTTTATTGAGTGCGTGAGTGATTTATAACACTTTATTATAACTTTATTTATGGATAGATAAGGAAATTTCTCAACGCTCAAATCTCGTTCGACCGACAGTAGCACTTAATGTTACTCTCACTACATTTTCTGTTAATAACCGACTTTCATTTTAAGCACTAGTATAAAAATAATATGTAGATTCAGACTAACGACGTTAGATTACATTTACTTTAAAATAATATAATTTAACAATAATAAACATTACATTACACACAAGCGAATATATAACTAACCATATATGTAAACATACATAATACAACTGTTTGAAAATTAATATTTTTTTATAAAGATATTTATGACTTTATTTTAAAAGCGTATTAATTTAAACTGTGATGAATTAGCGTTTCAATCAAACACGTGGGACGTTACTACAGCGTTCGCGAGGATCGTAAATGCATTAGTAAATAATGTGGGTGGAGGATGATTGGATGTAATTTTACTTTTAGACGAGGTGAATAACCCGCTTTATGTTGTTTGTAACTAAATGCTAATGATCTCAATCTGGGAAGCTTCAGTCTTCATGGCTTTGTCAATTTTTAATTCGACCTCTTTTGTTATACTATGACTTATACTCCTTTGATAGCCTTCACTGTTCTGATTGTACAACGGTTCTATTCGCGATAAAAAATAGAAAAAAAAATCTTATTGTATAGACTTGATGAATAAACTATTAATTTAGTTTTGGTAGTTGTTCAAAATATATTCGAACCATAAGAGGAAAAAGTCAAATGAACTACATTAGTACGAAGCTTGAACCCTAAGGTCTACTTTTATCACCCTTACATAAGTTCTTAAAGTATTCTCGTTACAAAATGAATTACAAGCAGACGAAGCCGGCGGTGCCTCTAGTATGCGTATAATTACTTGAACCCTTTGTACATAATGTTCTCTATAAACGATTATAATTAATAATACCTCATATTAAGTCTATTTATATTTTTTCAATGTATTTGTGTTGTTTTTGTTGTCTTCACAAAAAATAATAATGCAATATCTGATCTTGCATTTAAGTTATTAGATCAAGTCATTTATTTAATTAAATTTAATAATATATTGTTCGCGAGACATCAAGGTTAGTTTCTCGAATGTCCGATTACACGTCTGTTATATACATAATAGTAATTACAATAAATTATACTCTTAATTCTTTGTTCACCAGTCGAGCATAAATCTATGAGAACTATTTTGTAAGCAAATTGCAGTTTCCCTTCAAATTTATTTGAAGGTCACGTTTTATTAGTATCTTATAAGATGATTATAACTTTGGAATTCTACCTTTACACTAACTATGGATTTTCAAAAACAGCCAATATTACTCAGTGTTGTAATATATATAATAGTCACAGCCTGTAAATTTCCCACTGCTAGGCTAAGGCCTCCTCTTCCTTTTTTAAGGATAAGCTTAGCAGCGTACTTCACCAAGCTACAAACACATGAAGGGTTCCTTACGATGTTTTCCTTCAGCATCAAGCACAAGATGAATTAACACAAATTGAGCACATGAAAATACATAGGCGCTAGTCTGGGTTTTACCTGTAATTATCGGTTTAGATGAACCACTGGGTCTTTTCGGCTCTCTATATTACTTGTAATATAATAGTTGAATATTTTTATTTATTCCGTTGTTCGACCGCAGCGAGATTTTCTTCACCCATCAATTTTGCAATCTGCAGACGTTACCGACCGCAATAATCATAATTATCGGTTGTATAATGCCTACTTTGGTTAGATCATCGTGTTTTGCATTTCACGGATGCACTCCATCATTACTTCATTATCACTGTCATTTTTCTGTCCATTCGTTTATTTAAATAGGCGATAGTATATTTTGTATTCGGATAAATGATCAATCACTTCGTATTTATCGTTAAATTTAATTTTAATATTAATTAAATAAAAAAACTTATATGATACGTGAGTAAGAATTTCCTAATAACAAATATAATGAAAATTGTAATATAACGTTTGAATTTCAAGGCGAATTTAATATATATTACAAAAACAAATCGAGTACTTTCAAAAGGTAATTTAATGCAAATGCACACATTCGTAACGAATGCTTTGTTTGAAGTATTTACTTCAAATCAACCAACAGTAACAACATTATTTCCGAGTTCTTATTAAACAAAGCAATGCTGTTAGTACGTTGTATTTACTCAAATATAACGCATTGTTTGAATAACGAATTCCAATGCACCTGGCTTTGTGCAACGAACGTGTTCTCGATAGTGATTTTGGATATACACTGTGTGTGCTATGGTAAGATTTATAAGCGTGACTAAACCGTCGTTGGAATCGGAAATGGGTGTAGGGTTTACGGACAATAGTTACTTCAGTAAAGGTGCTTGAACCCATAGGTGGAAGTTAATAATAAAGTTGCTTTCGATGTACTCCGCAATAGTGTACACAAACTGTTACAGTTGCTATATGACTTAGTTCAGTAATCTCATAATGTTTTCTATTTTGTTACAGGTAATATATGCTATTGGAAATGAAAATGTGTGTGTGTTTGAGTGTGCTCTACATTCTTTGGTAAAGTATTAATGATTTTCTATACAGATAAACTATCAAAAAACTAAAAGAAATTATTTCTGATACGATTCACGAGGTTTGAGCTTTATTACTTGAAAGATAAATACGATATTACATTCAACCTAAAATATATTTAAAGCATTCCTATTAAGAATGTTTTACAATGTTGTATATGATTATTAAATGCTTAAAGACAAAGTACAATAATTAGTCTTTGTCTTAACTAAATACTTACTTTTCAAAGGGTGCATAAAGCGTACAGCTGCACTAATTTAAATAAACTTCAAGTGCTTCAATCGATTAGGGGCGCTGATTACAGTTATAATGAAAAAGGGCTTGAGCTACCAATGAAAACATCAAGTCTTATTAAACAGTTTATATTTTTGAAGTGTTAAGTTTTAACGTGTGAATCTTAGCTGATAGCTACGGAATGGAAACCAGACAAGCACCACTGTGCTATATGTGCTTATGTCATAATAATTCATCCAGTTCTCGCCGATGAAAATAACATCGTAACGAAACTTGTATGTGTTGAATGAAATTTTGGCGCGTGTTATGTTTTTATTAAATTGGAATAGCGTGGTGGAATAAACTCTAAAACTTCAGACGAAAAAAGTCTCCCAATTTTGTCAGGCAGTAAAACGTAAAGCATATTTGAATACGTTTCTAAATAAAACATTTTTCTGAAGCAAAGTTTCACTACTCTAATGTGTACTGAATTGCGCGCGTTTTAATTATTATCTTATGTAAAGTTATTTCATAAAATGAATGTTATTTCTTCGATACATAAAGAGGCCACATTTAATTGGACAGCTGGAATTGAGATCAATTCTAATAACAGCAACGTACAAGCAATTTGAACTACATATTAGAATGCGAATAATTCATAATCTCGAAACGACTTCGTGTTATTAATTTGACCAATCAACATCGATACGCATCATGCGTGGCCTGCCTTTCCTTACTGACTATATTTCATAAGTACGATAAGATAGATTACTTTATGATTCTCCAGATTCAATTATGTTTTCAATTTAAAATCTTATTACAACTAATAAATAAAATATTTCTCTTTTCCAACTAATTGTTAGGTCAAACAAATGATGGTTTCGTTCAATTTCAAGTTTGAAGCTGAAGCTTAAATCTGTTCGATGTGTATCAAAAGAAAAAAGCAAATGACTTCAGGGCTGTTAATAAAATAATGTACCCTCATCTTCATGATAACAGAGAAATGACTAGGAATAGGAAATCTTGGTAGACGAATGGTAGACGAAAATAAGTTTTGCCAAGACACACACATTTTACACAATATCAGCCTTCTCGGTTCAAGTGCACATTTTTTTTCGACGTAAATATAATTCGACATAAAATCAAATCTATTTTATTCAAGAAAACATCACGATGAAGCGTTTTTGAATCGTCAATATTTGAATACCAACGCAGTTTCGGAAAGCAGCCTCTATCGAGACGAAACGGCAAGAAACTCGTAAAGTAAAAGTAATACAAGTTTTTAATACGTCGTAGAAATATATAACATTGCCTTTACGTTGTTCAATGTATCTATCATATTGACATGTTGTTAGTTTTACAGCGATCCTCAATCATTTGAGCATTATATATCACTATGATCGTCAATTTCACGCAACTATTTCGTCATGACTCATCTTACAGTGCTTGTTTCGATCACCTTACGTCAATATTACATTCGATCTATTCGCTAATGGTGGATTATATTGCAGCGATTCGGTATGCTTCTGCCAAGGTTTCGCAAAGCTTTTAAGAGCTTTTATGTATAGTTCAATAATGATTGACAAAACCACCAGTTATAACCTTGACCTGTTTATTAAAATATCGTATGTACCATCGAATCTACCAATTATTTTGGTATAAAATAAAAGTGTAAGTAATGATTATAGTTAATAATAGAAAGATTACAAAAATATTAAAATATATTTACATAATACTTTTAATATCGTTACAACTTTATTTATATCATCGAAACTGAATATTAGGGTATGTAATATTTTAAAGTATAGTTCCTTACTACAAGAGGATCGACTTTTTTGTCTCGCTAAAAGAGGGTGCAAACCTGTTGAACATCATATTGTCTGTAGCATCCGTACTGCGTTGCTATACAAAAGTAGTTTCATATTTTCTCGATAGATGTCGCTACGGTCTAGTTACATCGCGCTATCGTTTGGTTCACTTGAAAAGTATAAGTCATCCACGCTCGGCAGTTAAAGTTAACTTTGCGCAGAGGCAATATCGTAACCAATGAGGTTAATCCGAGGTGCGATTATTGCTAGTTGAAAACTTTACCAATACCCCGCCGTGTGGTCGTGAAATACCGACCGCTATGGCAATTTTTGAACGGCCGTTAAGGCCTAATAAACTCTTATAAATATAGCTGGTGGAAAACTCTCTGAGTATCCACCATCCAACTATATGATGCTATTAGTTCATTGCCTAGCCGAAGAATTTTAATCTTACAAAAAAGTTATTTCTAATTCGACCATTTGCGGCTCAATTTATCGACTTCAACTTAAAAATTACTTCTCTTTAAATAGTTCATTTAATTACACGGTCAGTCGGCCGATTCCAATAGTGTCATTATAGTAAATCTGCGCTAATTCGAGCCAATTGCTCTTAAAGTTGTACAGTTAGCATCACAGTGTCACGTGTGTTGAAAGATTTTACTCGATTCTAGTCCTTAAGATTATGATGCTATAAAGTGTAATATTTTGCCAAGTCACAGCACTTGGGGCTGTGGGAAACAGAAATGAGGGTTTGACGTATTTATGTTGCTATTGCGGTTGTCTTCTAACCTACACGTTGAACATTGAATAACTGTTTATTACGTTCCTTTTTGATTGACTTGAACGATTTAAATTGTTATTGACTGTGACTTGAATAATATTGCCAAAGTCGTATACATCGGGTAAACGGAAATAGATAAGATTTATTATAAAAATAATTAAAATTAACCGTCACCTGGGCTCATTATAGTATTCATGAACAGACTTAATACCGTCATATAACTTCTAAGCGATCTTATCAAATATTGATTTATTCTTGTATACATTGTATTGTAGAATTAAAGATTAGGTTAGGTTGGATATATAGATTTAGGTTAACTTGTAACATCAGGTGCGTTTGTTTTAAAATGAACAGCTTAATATTGTAGTAGCAAAATACAAGAGTATAAAATTTAATTCCGACCCTAAATGAGACGTAAACTGCGCATGTCGTACCAAATATGGATAAAGCAAGTCGGTCATGACACGAACGAACGCTGCGAACATCTGTCATGACTGCACCGAGATCAGATCTTGAAAGACGAACTTGACGATTGCTTTATGTATGTTATGTTATCGAGTATCTTGATAAGATATGTATACCGTATGTAGGTACAGGTTATTCGATTGTTTCTACTGATTGTAGATAAGTGCTAGATAACTCTGATACTTTTATTAAAATCGTATCGTATACTACATTGTCATGATAGTTTATCGATATATTTTCGATATGTAAATGAACGTCATAGCATTCGACAATTTTTTTTATCTGTATTAAATGTTAATAAAAGAGGATACAATTGTTTTAAACCCTGACTTCAAAGAAGAAAACTAAATCGTATATATAATATTTATACAATATATAGATATTGGTAAGTAATGTATATTTCTATACCTAATATTATAAATGGAAAAGTAATTTTCTGTCTGTCCGTTACTCTTCCTCGAAAAATCACTGAACCGAATTTGATGAAATTTGGTTTCAAGCTTCGTTGGGGTTAAGCTAGCTGTACTAACTAAAACGACCAGTATTATTACTATATAAGTAGCTGCGTTTCCGCAGTTTCACTTGCTTCATATTTGGACTGAATTTCTTATTCGAAGTTCTTTTAATAAATATACTGACATGATTTTGATACTCTATAACTCCTATTGATAATGTAATATTATTGTAACTGCAACAACATTTATACACTTATATTAACCGTTTGACTGCCCCGTTACACATATTCTGTCATCGACTGTATGAGCATACGGAATGTATGATATTTGTTGTAGGAACTACTTAATTTAATTAACTTTATTATTACAATAAATAGTGAATATTAACACTTGTTAAAATATGAGACGAATTAAATTATTAACAACAGATGTATCTGGCAAATACAAAATATTGACACAACGTTACATACGAGTATTGCTATAATAAGTTTAATAAGTAGTAGTAGTATAGTATAATAATAAGTTTTTGCTCTTCTATAATAAGTTTATTCAGTAGTATTAAGTAGGCTCTTTCAAGCTCATAAATGCTTATTTTACAAAGTTAAATTAAATGTAACGAAACACGTTTACCAACGATTCGGATGGTAGATTCTAATGCCAATAACCGGATTGAAACTTTGAAGTTACCTAGGTCTTTTCATCAATTAAAAAGTTCATGTGATAATCATCTTCAATAAAAAATTACATATCCTATATGGAAATCAATGAGTACTACCTAACTCCAAGCTCATTTAACCTGAATAGTGTATGGGATAATATGCCTTATTTATTACTTTTTTTATAAAATAAATATAAAAATTGAATGGTTATTTATTTCATATATGAAACGTGTACTCGATGCTTCCGACATATCAACATATGACATCAGCTCCATCATCGGTCACGAATTCCATGTTTATCTAATTGAATTCTTGATTCGTTTATAATTGCAGAGATTTTTATGTACGTAGTTATCCTAATAAGATGAGGGAAATGAACGGTTTTCACTCTGTTAATAACTCTCGACTACTTTCTCTAGTAACATTTCTTGAAGAGATTTCCATGATATAAAACATGACATTTGTTTGAGTCAAAAAGAGCTCAATTCGGAATATAAAACGTATAAAATGGTCTCTTAAGAGGTGGATATAGGGCGTTGATCTTGCATGATTGAGCGTTATTGATAAATACGCGTAGAAACGTCACACACGTGTGCTGTTTATTTGCGGACAAAAGTGTCACCGGTACATTTAATAAAGTTCTCATTCCGCAATAGGGTTACATTGCGATTACTTTAAATATCCTCACGCCCTTATATCAATTTACTTGGGGGCGGGGCAGCATGTCTTCTTCCATACTTATCTATCTGATGTCAACTCAGGAGTAACGTTAATTCCAGCCATATCATCTTTCATACAATCCATCCATCGTTTCATTGGTCGTTCCCTTCCTCTATATCCATCCACGTTCATGCTCAAGACCTTCCTCCCAATATTCCTCATTCCTTCGCATAACATGCCCATACCATGTTATTTTCTTGAAATAATACGTTAAAATCATTTAATCACATTTACAAAAACAAACCGGAGGCTAACTTAGTATTGTATTACTGATATTCCCTTGTAAATATAAAAGAAAGTCTAATGACTCTATTGGCTATCAAAAACATCCCTTAATGTTAATAGCAATCGAAGGAATCGCTACGACCTTGAACGATTAAAATAACCTTGCATTGTGAATATAATTCATTATAATCGACAATGCCAAAGAAAATCATTTATCCATACAAAAGCTGCTGAGCTGTTGTAACCAGTTTATCTTGTTACAGATAAATTATAACTTTTTATCTCATAATGGATTTATTGCAGTTCGCATACCGTGGCGGATTAACGGTAAATTGATAAGTTCCGATACCATAATGCAGGTAAAGTTACTGGGAAAATGTATTAATGCGAATAGGTATGCTGTTCAGCATTTGTCCCGCCATTTGTGGTGACATAACCCATATTATAACGGTCTTGACCAAGGCATTCATGACTACGTAAGAAATATTTTTGAACTCGACAAAAATATCACATCATCTTTGAGGCGTATTTGTTATAAAGTAATCTGAAATCTAAAAATACTAGAATTGCTATAGAACCTAGAAAATAAGTATATTTATGCAATGATTCGGTCAGTGTGCACGAGAAAACGTTAAAATCGCAATTTAAGACCACCGAGGTGTAGGTAGCCTTGGCTGTTCCAATTACTAAGTATTCTAAATAACTTTAACCAGCGGAGCAACGTCGCCGTTTTTTGTTTGGCTTCCTCAATTTGCTCACAAAGAAATATGCTAAAGTACCTGTATACATTTGCAACTCGTACAAAATCGTTCACTTTAGGCATCGCGGTTTTGTTATATATGTATTTTGACTCTTTCTTACACGCGACCTGATTCTATTAAATTGTGTTTGTACAATTGAAAAATTATCATCGTCTGAATTGATAAAAAAATTATCTGTGTTACACATAATTTCATTTACTTTTCACCAGTCATTACATTGATGCATTCGTCCGGAATTAATGGAAATCGTAAGGTTCATATATCGGTACTTAATGAATCGCTTCATCTCAGCCGAGGGCCATGCAAGTGTACCGACTCCCTAAGGAAAGTTCCAAGTTTTTTGTCGAGCATCTCATTAAGTATCTGTTGTCGTTCAGCCGTGCTCACGCTTATGGGAATCGCAATCAATTCACACAACCGGTCACGACGGACCGGTCGCTTTGTACTACGTTTTTGTATGATGTTTTTCTACATTAAATACGATCATGTGTATCACCGTCCTTATTAACGCGAACCTCTTGATTATTAACGTTTGCTACTCAGCTAGTCTAATTGTGTACGTAACTACCGGTTTATATTTTTAATTGCCTCTATATAATTATCTAATAGAGCTCTTATTTATCACTTGTGTATCTAAAACATGTATTGACATATACAAAACGCAAACATGTTCCTCGATCTTCGTATAACCGGTCTTCTAACATTAGTGTGTCATTTTTTGCAAAACATTCACTCGTACCGCTTTAACACATTCAAGAAACAGGGTTAACTACACAATTGTTTGTGCCCCGAGATGTTTATGATTAATACCGCCAGTGACCGCACAATGCCTCTAACATTTACTGGAAGCGGGTACTGACCATTCGTCTATTCTCGTCATCGTATTCGGCTAATTCCGGCGATGGCGGACGATGACTTCCACGGCATTCGCTGGCGCCGGACCTTGATGTCATATTGACATCTGATTTGCAACTTTATCGCACATTAATAAAGGACATTTCCGAGGAAACGATTTGATTTACTTTCGCACCTGTAATACTACCACTACTGACGCGAATTTGAAATCGAAATAACCATACGTAAAAATGACATTAAAAATCAATCATCTCATTCAAACACAATTTGTATTAGAGACGAAAGTTATAAATTAATACGTCTATTAATTACACTTAACTTCCAATCATCGAATCTTTATGCGTGTTTCGGATTCTCCTTCGGCCATCTAGTTAACTGACAGTGAAATGTAATATAACTCTATAATACATTGTGATTCATCCAGTCTCAATATAACTTCGTTCTTTTAAAGGTTATTGTTGTATTAATAAAAAATATATATAGAAAGTGTTTGCGTGACAGATGATATATAAATGACACTGATGGATGCAATTATACGCCCAGACACTTCTAGATTACATTGCATAAATCAACTTACGTATACTTATACATAATTATTATCATTAATCGTTTAAAAAATTAGAACAAGATTTAAAAAAAAATACTTCTCATATCCGCTTTTCTAAATGTATATGCATGTATTAAGAGCGAATGTACTTGATATTATCTGTAGCCATTTATAAGTCATTAAAATAATTTATCTGTGGTCTTTGAAGTAAGGAATAATGTAAATTAGAACTTCTAAATATTCCGTTACTCAAAAAGATAGAAATAAGAGATAATAACAAGAAATACTCAGGAAAAAAATCTTAAGACTAGGCATTGATAGCAATGTTTGCCTATTTTCGGCGTCTGAAACCGAATAAATTTTGTCCGAGACCGGAACTCAAAACAATACTTATATATCATTACAGCCGTCAATTACGAACGAAACACGTCTTTAGGCGTCATGTAATAGGATAAATAAAATCAACGCTTACAAAATAACAATTGTTCTCAGAACGAACTGGCACGAGCCTTGTCTTCGGCCAACCAGCAATGGCCAGTAATGATGCCAATTACAACGTCTAATACTAGGAATTAAAGATTTCGTAACGTTTAGATGGATACAATGAACTGAAGGCAGTTGTTAACACATCAACGGCGTATAGTATCGAAAGCGATGGTAATAATAAAATATCTATTAAAAAAAATAGAATGAGCCATGTATGATTTTATTATCTGTGCAAGAGCTACCTGGTACTTCTATTCAATAGGTCTTGAAAGATGATCGAGCAAGTGTAATTAAAAGCAAAGGATAGAACATCTTTATTCGTCGTTGGTGGCGCATTAACGGTATTAGAAATGATTAATATATCTTACAGTGCCCATGTCTACTTACGAACAGGTGGCCAGCTCGCTGAACTGTCTTATGATTTTAAATAAGAAATTTACAAGTAAAAAGTCCCACAAAAGATATTATTAAGAATGTAACGGTATTAGCTCAGATAACAAACTGCTATATAATATTTTAACATAATGATGAATTGCGAAATTAAACGACAAAGAAGTTACCAATTGAAACAACACGCTATGACTTTTTAAATATACAATGTGTATTTTGTAAAAAAACCTTTATCATCAAATATTAGAAACTTAGAAACGTTGAACCATCGACACAATACAAATCCCTTACAATACAATCGTGACTTCAACGGGGATTCTTATTAGCTTCCAGCTTGCATAACCTTGATATACATGGTCACGAACATGTGCGTATAGTATGGATACACTAGGAATCTTAAAGCCAATGTAATAAAGACGATAATACAATAACACCATTAACACAAACATTGCTTGCATCTATCAACTACCAACAAGGAAAAGCGTTCAAAACATTTAGGGCGCGATCCACGAACCACGAACTATCAATTTGTAGGCACAAAAAACTTATCAGATAAGTTCAAATATAGCCTTTACAACGTAGAACATAAAGCTCATTAACTATAACACGAATTATAAATATGAAATCGTTTTCAATAAAAAATTCAATGTTTTTTATTAACTACCAAAGTGATAACCTACAATGGAATTATTTCCGTTTTTATTGTTGAGCAACATTAAAATTTAAAGACGTCATCTATAACAAAAGTAACGTTTCTTAAAATAAAATAAATATGAATAGCTTTACACCCTTTTGTCATAAATCATATATAATAGCAGTAAAATGGCGGATTGTCTTGTCAGTGTATGAGCGTCAGTTGAATGGTTTAGAAGTGTAAACACTCTAACTATAGATAAGTTACAAAAATATGGGCAGTACAAAAAGCTATACCATAAAAAAAGACATTCTTATGTGTACCAATTTTTATGCCGATCGATTTTTTGTGGATCAAATAGCATGTCGTCACGAATGGTTATAGAATTAGTCCTGTAAGAAATATTAACCATTCTTTACATCATACACGAGGCACTAACCTTGGGAGTTAAGATATGTCTTGTGCCTCTAGTTACAATGGCTTTTTCACCTCCAATCCGGAACACAGCATCATTATGTATTATGCTGTTTGGCGGTAGAATATCTGATGGGGGATGGCATCCTGACGGGCTAGTTAAAAGGCCTGAGATAAATTTTATTTCAGACACATTCTAACATCCGATGTATGAATCAAACATTGAGCTGGCTCAGTGGTTAGAGCGCGTATCTGCTATCATCGCTTAAAATTCGGCAATGAAGGAAAACATCGTGAGGAAAACTGCATTTGCCTAATTTCGATGAAATTCTCCTCAAAGGGAGAGGAGGTTTTAGCCCAGCGCTAGGAAATTTGCAGGCTGTGACTATTATATTCTAACATCCATTTTTTGTATCTTTTTGCTTTCATAAGGTGTATGGCGTAAACGTAATCCCAAGTTTAATTCAATGATGTTAATAATATAAGCCACTTAATACCTGTTTAAGTTAATATTATAGAATTACGCGTATCAGATCTTTACATTGCGAGATAATTTTGCGGGACTTAATCATGAATGTTAGCTAAATGAACAGTTATCATACGATGGTGTCGCGCATTAATATGGAGATGGCAGTTTACATCATGAGGTACAGTAATAACTGTTACTAGATGATAATGTATTAAATTATTATAATCCGTACTATTATTTCCGTATTTATCATCGTCCTTCCTATAATATTGAGAAACAGTAGCTTTATTATACAAAAATATATTTAATAAATTATTAAGGAATATAAAACATTCAGGCTGTATTGAGATAATAAGTTAACCTCCATTAGTTCGAGGGACTTCTAGTAAAGTAAAAGTAAAAGATTAGATCTGATCTTTGAGACTTATTATTAAGAGTATTAGTTGAAAAGTTGAAGAGATGTACGGAAGTGCTACCATTAAGTCACGACTTCACAAATCCGATCGCTTTTATTATAAAGATCATCAAAAATGTCTTATAGTTGAGCCGTGCGTCACTAAAGTCCTATTTTACATAGCATATATCATTCATTATTTTATTACATAATATAAAACAAAGTCGCTTACTCCTGTCTGTCCCTAGGTATGCTTAGATCTTTAAAATTACGCAACGGATTTTGATGCGGTTTTTTTTAATAGATAGAGTGATTCAAGAGGAAGGTTTCTGTATATAATTCAGTCATGTACAATATAGTTAAGAAAAAGAAAAATCTTGAGTATATTTGGTACCAGAATTGCACCCGTGCAAAGCTGGGGCGGGTCGCTAGTTAGATTTAATCCTTTTAAAAATCATTGCAATGATTCTTTAGTCAATCGATAAATTTTGCGATTCCTATCGTAACGTCACGTCCGCTATATACAGAAGAAAATGTTAAAGAGGAAATGTATTTGATATCGTTAGTCCTTCACGGCCATAAATTGGCATATCACGAATTCTATCTCGTTTTAAATGCCGTAGCGACATCGTTAAATAGTTAACAACATCCAACCTTGACTTCGCACCTCTTGGTATTTAAACTTGTAATTTTGTTGCATCGTGTGTGGCGATTCGCGGGTTATGTTTGTGTTTCTCAGCAGAAACACTACAACCGTCCTATTAGACCCGATAACCCAGTTACACGTTAGTTTTTAAGGTATTTCTACATTGAACTTACGTGAATAGGAACTATATGAATATATTTAAGTATACAAATATTGTAACAAATTCAAGGCGAATCACATTTAATTCGTTTTCATACTTTAATATTATAATAATAAGTTTTTGTTAACGGTATTATGAATTTTTGTTTAAAAATTTCATTGCGCAAACCGTTTTTGTGCTTTTCTGTACGGTCATTGACCTCATTTAACACACGAAAACTTTATAAATTCTTCTAAATTATGTTCAACGCGTATACATTCGACTCTTATAATTCCTCATATAAATACCCCAATGAAGTATTTATTGATAAATTTTGTTTATCAACATTGAACAGTGCATAATTATTATTTACAATTCCATTCGATATTATCTTGAAATGTTAAGAAATAATAATTTACTGCAATACCTTATTATTTGGCTGAAGTGTCATATCGTGTCATGAAATCGCAGCGCATTGACGTTCGTTATCAAAAATGCCTCGATAAAATAGTCAGTGGCGTACAAACGCTATGATTACAAAACAATGGTCAACTTTCACTTCAACGTGGAACAATTACGACAATTGTCGAGATTATCTGACTTTAGGTCCAATATACCAGTTATTATATTAATAACTGGGTATATTAACTCAATAACGATAACTCTAACTTCGATTTAGTATCTCGAATCATTGATTCATTTGACTAATCAAGTATTTCTAGTTCGCAGAAAGGAAACGTATTTCATTAGATGATTAATTTTTAATGAAACAAAAGTACGTTTTTGTGAAATGGAAAATATGAATTAATTTTGTGTTGTATTAATTTCGTATTTTATAATTGATTTAATAATAATAATTCTAAATAAGACATCAATATCACACATGACTTTACCTACTATATATACCTATGTTCAAACAATATAATTTTTTGAAACTTTTTCCAGTTCGAATGACAGTTCCCGAGGGAAAGTCAAATATCTTTATCGTATCCAATGTCATCGTGAACAATAATACGAGAAGCGCGTTTTTATGTATCTGTGATCCGCTTAGGTCAACAAACCATCGATTCTATTCAACTCCGTGTATTATTATCGACTACCAACAAGGTCACTGATAACAACCAGTTACATAACATTTCATTGTTGATGATGAAACTATGATTACAATGAGATTGGCCACAGAATGCTCTCGCCACAACAATAGATACGGAGATGAGTATGATTTTATCATGCTTCAATCAAATACCAATAGAGTAGGGAGTTGAAAGCTCTTATGGTATGTATTATAAGTAAATGGAATTCTTGAATACAAAAAACATACAAAAAGGCTCTTTTTTATCTCTTATTTATGTATATGTCTAGAACACGTCAATCGTAACCGATGATTATAGATTGCGTATAAAGCAAATTCAACATATTTACATATGCTTAGTTGAGCCTATACTTCATCTGGTCCTCGGTGGAGGAAAACCTCTTGAGGACACTTACATGTGTCATATGAAATTCTGCCACATGTTTATCCAAGAAACAGCATTACAGGCTTCTCAGATTAACTATAAATAATTTCCGCTATAAATGAAGA
This sequence comes from Vanessa cardui, assembly GCF_905220365.1. Taxonomy (NCBI): domain Eukaryota; kingdom Metazoa; phylum Arthropoda; class Insecta; order Lepidoptera; family Nymphalidae; genus Vanessa; species Vanessa cardui. The sequence goes on from NC_061143.1 coordinate 8,392,283, forward strand.
CGAAAAGAGGCCTGAGCATTTTATTTAATAAATCCCTCATCTCTATCGATGTATTGGTAATGACAAAATTTCTACTCTTTCTACTAATCGCTAAATAATTGCATCTAACTATTAATACCCTAACATCAAGTAGGTTTATAGCAAGTTACCAATTTTGTCATTAAAAATACAAATACCGTTATAGACCGGTGTTGAACGTATTGTTAGTTTTTGTGGTAAATAAATACTTATTATGCGAAGAACATTTAATTGTACATAAAAAAAATAAGTAGCTATAATTAAAACTACAGTACCTACCACCAATTATGTATGACTATGCTATAAATATATCAATGGCAATAAAAACTTGTGTCAACAACAATTGAAAACAGACATAAGAATCAATCGTTGTTTGTTTTAACTGTCTACGGCATAAGTCTGGATTAACGAATACATATGTATATTTTATATAAACAATGATGACTTCACACACAAAACACTAAGTACATATTAGATTTTATATTTACTTTAAATGCTGATAAATATTGGTTTTAGACTTAGATATACATTTAAAAGGTGTTTGTTTGATAATTATGTATAATTTTAATTTTCTTTTGTATTGAGTCAATATTCAAGTCACTTACCAGGCTTATGAATATAAAGTATTTGTTTTTTTTTTACTTATTGATTCTCAGTATCAGCTCGTAATAATATATCGTGTAATACTTTTGTACCTCGGATATATGTTGATCCGTCACACACGATTATCGTTCCACCAGAATATGTTACTATGAATAAAATGATTTAACGAATCAAAACCTATGTTCGCTCACATCCTTGTATTTTCTCTTATGATGTTATCTCCGTACTTACTTCACATGCCTATTATGACTGAAATCGTTCAGGGAATCACTGTTGCTGAGAGCATTAATACCTTTTTTTTAAATATTATTTTAGTGCGCCGTTAATATTTACAAAATATGTTTAATTCTGATATCTCTTTTACAAGGCAATACGTATAAACAGATACTTCAAATTTTGATAATTTTGTTAATAACATTACATAAAATAACTATAGGTGTTGGAATTTAACTAACTTTTTATGTTGCTGTTATCGTTTTCTCGTAAAAAGTAAACTTTGTAATGGTTCGTTTTATTTTTATTATAAACGTTTTACTCATTTCTAAGCATAAACTTACCGATAAGAATACGTTGACCAACGTCAATTTAGATGCACTGATATCAAATACCCGGTGCGAGGTGCCAGTCCGCACTGGGTTCCCACTGATCAATTATTCGACCGCCGAACATCACTACTCGTGTCTTTTATCTTATTATTTATTTCTGTGTTCTGGTTTATAGGGGATTTTAGATACCGTAGTTAATAGCTTATCGACGGGGTTAGGGAGATGGCATATACTTTCATGCCCATAGACAATACATGAAGTATTGCTATTGTCTATGGGCGAAGTCGAAATTTATCACTGCACATTTAATCGCCTTTATAAAAATAAAAAATAATAATAATTTGTGAGTGCAGTGTAATTTTTACAGTTCAGGGTCATGTAAATTGTGAGCCCATTGCCCGCATAATAGGTGACTGAGAGCTATCATAGTTATTATTGTTTGATTTAATTTTTCTGCAATGGGTAATCCATGTGTTACGACATATTGGCTAATAACGACTTTCTCTTGTTACAAGATTTTTGTATTTCTGTTTACTTTAAAGAATTACGGCGACGCGTGATCGCGTAATAAAGTTAACAATTCGGTAACCCACAACCTATGTTCTTGACTCGTTCGCCTTCACCGCTTCCGAGAGGATACTTTCAATTCGTTCGAATTATTCGTTTTCTCAAATGTAATCGAAATAGAAATAGCTGCCAACGATCTCAATAAATGTAATTTAGTCAGCAATCAATACGTTTAACTGCATTGACGGTAATTTGTATGAATGTATAGCGGTTATGTTGATTCGAATCTATGTTACGGTCCATCTCATTATAGAAACGACTCGGTAAATGTCGACATCTTTTATCGACATGTATTTTTATCGATTAAATCAAGCGCGAAATTGAATGACTCTTTTATGTTATAAAAAAATGGAAGTGTTCTCGCATTGTTTCATTTCGTGGCCGATAGTTTTGTTAAAACTGTTAATGTTTAATCGATTATACATATGAATGCTTGCTTAAATTTTCTCTTTTACATTAAACGTAAGTTTTATATAATACTTTTAGGCTTCGAATTGATACTGATATATTATGTAAAAAATAAATAATATACCTAAATTTAATGAGCATAATATTAATGGAGACTTTAATTCCAGGTATTGCAAAGGGACGTGGAATGCCACGGTCGAATTGTAAGCTCTGTGGTGCGGTTGTGCGGTGGCGGAGACGTCGCTCGGGCCCTAGAGAGGCGCTGGCATCTGCTTTACCTTCGTGCTATCGAGTGGCAGTGCCATCTCGAAGCCTGTCTCGCGAAGACAGATAACCAGGTAAAATTTTACTAGCAAACTATATTTTTTATCATCTCGTAAAAACGATCAGGCTGCCTTCTTGGTCGAATGGCTAGCTCATTAGTCCGTAGATTCTTTATCCAAGGACTTGGGTTCAAAGACCGGGTCAAGTCAATAAAAAAATTATTGGCCTTTCATCATCGATATAATATCGTTAAAAACTACGACACGTAAAAAGTTGGAACCATCGAATTATGCAACATTCGTTGCATTGCATTTTTACTTTCGACCGCAAGAATGAAGAAAGTGAGCTTGACAAAAAGAATCTATTTATCAAACAATTGCTCAACAATCTGCAGTCGCTAAAGCATTAAATGCAATTAAAAAAATGTTCATTTATTGCAATCATTGTCATCTAAAATTAACACAAACTCGGCGCCGTTTTAAATCGCCTTTTCTTGTCATATTAACTATGTCTAGACGAAAATAATTAATTTTTGAACGATATCTTATATAATCGTATTTAATTCAAAGCTCAGTAATAGTAGTTTTAAAAAAAAGACTTTCAAATATGAATTCTAATAAAGCACTAATGCCGGTTATTTTAATAGCGGTGCAAAAAATAGTACCCCTTAAGTATTTTCCTCAATTCGAAGCGTTGCTCATTTTGTGAGTTTCGCACGAAATACAACAATGGCAGCAATCAAACACCCGCTGTGCTGTTTGAAAATATGACCCTCAGCATTGACACGAATCTCTTAGATCACATTAGTAAAAAGGGGTTCTCGGTTTAAACATCAACTTGAAATAAAATTACAGGGTTAACTCACGCTAATGTTCTTATAAATAATTCTATAATGCCCCGAGGGATACGTGTTGTGATTTGTGGTCGCTTGGAAACGTTTGACCTAATTCAATAAAGTTTGTTCTAGGATAAGTGTGACTATATTATTTGAGGGTAATAAATCTTAATTGAATCTGGAATGACATTTATTGACGATAAATTTAAAAATAAAACCCAATGTATCTTTAGAAAAATATTTAATTATACAAAATGAAATTTATTTATTTATGTTAATTTCATAAGGTCCCTGCTAGACTTGCGTGAGGTCGAAATTAACTAATATAATTTATGACCAAATTCGATTATATTGTATAATAATTACAATCTAGGCTGTTCGGTTTTTATTTCAATAAATCTACGATAGTTTTCAATGTTCGTGTTTCATGAATATACATAATCGAATAATAGATATTTGTTTTTTCTTCTAAATTTGAAACGATTAATTTTATATTTTCAGAATTACGCACCGGTTGATGTCGCGAGCGATAGTGACGACGAGCCAGCCTTAAAACAACCGAGACTCAGCAGACGCGGTTCGCCGCGGAGACAACGCACACCGGTCAATGCGAGGCACCGGGACAGCTCAGAGGATAGCCGCCAATCCGCCTCAGAGGTAATAAATTTTTATAATGGAAACAATCAGAATTAAATACCTAATCACAATTTGCAAGATTAACCCACTGTATTAAATGAAAATGCAAGATTGATGTACCCAATATTTAAATTACATATCCAATTTTAAAAGGTAACCAATTAGGGTAACACACTCTGCAAGTTTATCATCATTAATAAACTGTTTTATTATTATATAAATTTAGTGATGACGTATTAAAATTTCAGGAGGAACAAGAATATGCTATAACGTACACGTGGCGCGGTTTCGGTTCGGACTGCGAGTCGGAGTTTGTCAGGGAAACGGAGATCACGATGGCCGACGCTCGCGTGCCGTCCGTCGAAAACGTCGACACACGACAAACCGACCAAACAGTACCGGCGGCTTCGGACCAAATCGACGGTAAAATAATACAAAGAAATATATTGGTTTTAATATTTTCCATTACGTTGTCTTCGTTGATGATTATCGTGAATAGATATCATGATGTGTACATGATATCTATTCACGGCGTATCTCTCTAAGTTCTCGAAACCAATCATTCGTTTCCTCAACTTTCATCTGTAATGACTCTTGCAACAATACCCTTTCATAAATTTGCATAAACGTTAGTGGTAATCAATAGACGTATATGAATGACGAGCACTTAACTTTCATTTTCTCACATGAGAAAATATAACACGTATCTTCTCCGGCTCATTTGAATTGAAAACAATTACTTGTTTATTCTATAAGTGATGGCATTCACCGAGAATGGCGTCTTGTTTACTAACAACTGAATAACAAAAGAAATTAAAACGTTACGAAGCACAGTCATCATTTATTTCACATTACAGGTATCAACGCACGCGAATGCCATATCGTAGAAGAAATTCCAAAAGAAATGAAAACACCACCGACCGTAGTTAAACGAAAAAAACCCGTAGATACCTCAAAATTTAACCAATCGGATAGGAAATCGAAAAATTGTGCCACGTTCTACTTCAGACATCACGACACGGATTCAGACAGGCAAATGATTGAAACCGACGAGAAATCGCAAGAGGAATCCTCGGAGGAAGAATGGACCTACGTCGATGGCCCCAAAATTGGCAACGAAGATTCCACGGACATAATGACGTCCTCAGTCGAAATTCAGTGCGAATTACCCATCGATGAGAGGAAAGCCCCGTCGCCGAAACCTAAATTAGAATCGTCAACCCCTGATCTTATTCGTGTCGATCAAAACTCCAGATGTAAGGATATCGAAAGACTCGTGATCCAAGCTGAGGAATTAGTTCAGAAACAAGCACAACAGCAATTAGCGAAAAAGAAAAATACGAGAAATTTAAAACCACTCACATTCGAGGAGGAAGGAAAATCCGTCAGTCGAGCGAAAATGTCGAGGATTAAGGAATGGTTGAATCAGAGTTCGGACGGCAAAAGTGATAACCAGGTAGGTTCAAAAAAGAAAATAATTTAATTTATAATATCATTTATTTCGCTTCAATTTATTTTTGAACAATGATCACTTTGATAAAATCCGTAATAAATTACATATATGTATTAACTAACATGATTATTTTTAAATGTTGAAAAAGAGTAACTACTCAGTTTCTTGCCGGCTCTTCTCGGTAGAATCTACTTTCCGAACCGGTGGTATCTTCACTAAAACTGGTTGATAAATGACGGTTCAAAATATCCTGTAAAAGTATAATATATGTAATTTATTAAACTCAAATCACTCAATCAAATCATAATCAATAACAACAACAACAACAGCCTGTAAATTCCCACTGCTGGGCTAACGGCCTCCTCTCCCTTCGAGGAGAAGGTTTTTGGAACATATTATATACACATGTGGCAGAATTTCTATGAAATTTGTCACGATGTTTTCCTTCACCGCTGAGCACGAGATGAATTATAGAGACAAATTAAGCACATGAATCAGCGGTGCTTGCCTGGATTCGAACCCGCAATCATCGGTTAAGATGCACGCGTTCTCACCGGGCCATCTCGACTTCGAGACTGAAATCATAATCAATCATAATTTATTAAACATAAACATAATTTGATATTCCAGGGTACAGAAAGTTACGACGCGTCAGGCGAATATACGACGGAAAGCGAGGTTGACACGTCATTAACATCCGAGGAAAGGAATATCCATTCCTCGATGGACATGAGCACTTCGACCTGTACCGTCACTCCGACCCATCACGCTAAGGTAACTCACACCTTATATTTAATCAAGCTTCGTTCTATGTGGATCTATGTTTTTTTTTAACTAATGTGATATGACGTCATCCTATGTAACCATCGGTGTTGGCAATAGGCTATTTGACTGGTTTTTAAAATCCATTTTATATTATTTAGTAGGAGTTAAGGAACTCAGTAAAATTTGTGTTTTTTTTTATTTCTAGTACATAATTGTCGAAAAATATCATATTAAAAATTTCATATTTAAATAGCACGCAAAAACGCTACGTGCACAATATGGCGCTACAATGAGGTCGGTGACGTCACTTTTCTGTATTTTAATCTACATATAGTAGAAAAGCAAAGTTTACAAGAAAGTGACTTCATCATAAGCCCGGCCAATCAAGAGCGATTTGTGTCACGTGACAAACGTTTGAAAAAATGCATTTTTATTCATGGATTTTTGAATAAATTGAGTATTATTTTCAACTTTCGTTGGTAAATAACAATTTTTAACTACACTTTGTATATACACTGATTACAATAATTTACAATTTATTTTTCGCTTTGTCAAATAGCCTATTTGATTGATAACACACGTTCAAATTGTTACTCACTTCGATTATATATTTTGCACCATTTGAAACCATATACGTAATAACTGTTTGTTAATAAAAACTCAAATATGTTTTACACAAGACAGTCGTTCATGTTCATTTTCGTATCATCTTGTGAGAATAACTCAGTAACTCGACACTGGCACACGAACACCTGTTACCTGTTGACTTCCAAGCAGGATACATTAATTGAAATAATTGTATTTAATTAACATGACGTTGTATTTTTTAAATGTTAAAAAAGAGTAACTACTGAGTTTCTTGCCGGTTCTTCTCGATAGAATCTACTTTCCGAACCGGTGGTAGCTTCACTTAATTGTAAAATGACGATTCAAAAGTGCTTATAAAAGCCTACTTGAATAAAGTTTAAAAAAAAAAAAACAAAAAAAAAAAAAAAAAAAACATGGTGACTAACCAGGTGCAGTTGCGCAAGAAACGCAACAGCGGCAGCGCGCGGCCGTGGTCGGTGTCGTGCCTGTCGCAGCTCAGCGGCGCCGCGCACTCGCTCGCCCGCACGCCCACCGACGACGCCATGCACAACATGTCCATATCCGAGTCGGCACTCAACACGCTGGCCTCGCAGAGGGTCACCCCAGGCAACTCCAGCTCTAAGTTGAGAGGAAGTTCCACCACTGTTCAGGTATTGGATAAGGCGCCTAGCATACTAGAATACTGTATTGTCAAATTATACGCCTAACCAAATAATAAATAAATAATAAATAAATATGAGACAACATCACATACATTACTCTGATCCCAATGTAAGTAGCTGAAGCACTTGTGTTATGGAAATCAGAAGTACCACATACACCCAGACCCAAGACAACATAGAAAACTAATGGTAATATACATCGACTCGGCCGGGAATCGAACCCGGGACCTCAGAGTAGCGTACCCATGAAAACCGGTGTACACACCACTCGACCATGGAGGTCGTCAAAAATCAAATGGCAAATGACCTTGAAAATGTATTTTGTATATCTATTGATTCTAAATAATATCTCATCGTTAGTCTTACGGAGATATCCACAAATAAATAAACTCTAGCACATCCTTAAGAGATATAGTCAAAGACTTGTACGTATTGATTATTATTATTAAAATATTTAGTTACTATAGTTTACCCTTGCAACCATATCGCCAAAGTTAACATAATCAATATCTATGTAATTTGATAGGATTAATCATTGTATTTTATTTATATATTGCTAAGATAGGGTAGATAAATGTATTGTTTTCATTGCACTATAGAGCGATAAAAATACGTTTAAATCCTTAACGCGTGTATCACATTGTCAGGGTCACGTTTCAAGCACAAATACGATGACGGAGGCGTGTACGTCATGCGTCGAAGCAAACGACAAGCAATGTTGGTTGAGACGAAAGCGGCTGAAACTGAGGCGCCACAACAACAACACCGCTCGGCGAGAGCGACTGGTCAAGTCGCTGTCGTTCTGCGGGAGATTGAGTCCTGAGATCGAGGATAAGAATGAAAGGAGCGCCGCTAGCGATCCGGCTACCAGTAGGAAAAATAGGTACGGTAGGATTTATAATGTCGTAAATACACGTGTGTTTTTGGGTTTATGTTCTTTTATATCAGCGGTTCGCAACCTTTTGGTAGACAAGGGCCACAAGGTGGCAAAATAAACCATAGGCGGGCCGCAGTCATGATATTAACCTTAGAAGCCCAATATACCTACGCATAATTAGTGTTAATTAGTAATATTCCATAGAAAAATGCTATTGAAATTGTTAAAATATACAGAATTTAATTCTTACACATATGTACTTCCATTATGTTTATTTGTTTGGCCTTAGAAAAAAAAGAGAAAAATAAAGAAATAAAATCTGTAAACGATCTACATAGGAAACTGACTTTACACAAATTTTAGTGTGATGTCTTTGGTTGCATTTGAGACGCTATTTCTTGTAACTTTTATATATTTGTCAACTTTTTACAAAACATTCACGGGCCGCAAGGAAGATGTTCGCGGGCCGCGTGTTACCGACCGCTGTTTTATATGATTTGAATACATTATTTATATTTCAATTATATATTTTTTTAATATTTAAATGAAGAATCATTCACGGCCATTGATACTACTGCACAAAGGTAATGTGTTAAACAGTTTTTGTAGAAATTTCAGAATGCTATAAATCCTAAAATATATCCTATCCTGGGCTCTATATAATTTATCCAAGTTAATTTATATATGCGAGCAATAACTAATTGCAATTATTCTTACATACTTTTAATGTATGTGTGCCTTCACGGATGGAGAGAAATTAATTGCAAATTTGGTATAATACATTTCGGTTCAGTTGACTCATAGCATTGAAAATATTCACACGAATTGCATCTCAACATTTTTTAAATGACCTTAAGTCACCTTGTTATGTTATTGTCTAAGCTGTTTTATCATTTACGTATTTATCTAATAATCTGCTTTGACTGATCGAATAACGAAATGTATTTTTAAACAACAACAACAACAGCCTGTAAATTCCCACTGCTGGGCTAAAGGCCTCCTCTCCCTTTGAGGAGAAGGTTTGGAACTTATTCCACCACGCTTTTCCAATGCGGGTTGGTGGAATACACATGTGGCAGAATTTCTATGAAATTTGTCACATGCAGGTTTCCTCACGATGTTTTCCTTCACCGCTGAGCACGAGATGAATTATAAAGACAAATTAAGCACATAAATCAGCAGTGCTTGCCTGGGTTTGAACCCGCAATCATCGGTTAAGATGCACGCGTTCTAACCACTGGGCCATCTCGACTCTATTTTTAAACGACTGATACGAATATTCTAATAAGTCTTTTTTTTCTCAACAGGTTTGACACTACCTCAACTTCAGGGAACGACAGCGACGAGCCGCTAGCTACAATAGCGAACCTGCGCAAAAGCATCGAAAAAACACACATTTCAACGAAGGAACAAGATAGTGCCATCCCAGAACAAAACGAAGCTGAAACAATGACTCCTAGCTTTAAATTGGGCCCGGAAGGCGGATCTGTAAGACCAAGGCTGACTAGAAGTATGGAGAGAGAACGAACATTTTTATCAGTGAGCTTAGGTGATCCCAGCCAAATGTGGGACTTGTGTGTCGACAAAGACTCCGACAAGAGCGTTACAGCCGGCACAGAGGAACACAGTTCGTTTTCAGAGCAGGCTTGGGATTTCTATCAGGTAATATATCTTTACATATGTTAATATTTCACGTTTCTGGCCTTTATTTTCAAATTAGTAATGTTTATATTTCCTTGTCTACAGGAAAAATACAACTCGGAACCGTATTCTGAAGCACCCGATTCAGACGCAGCTCGTCGCCTTCTAGAATTCGGAGATGATTATAGAGCCTTCCTAGACTCTCAGTCCGACTGTTGCTCAAGTCTATCTGCTCAACCCGAGAATGACCAAAGTCCAAGCGGAACCCGTCGACGCAGACCACCCTCGGATATGTCAAGAGAAAGGAGCCTGCCGCGGTACAAGCGACCGACACGAACTTCCCCCGTCGAAACTCCGTCCCGTAAACCGAAAAAGTCAATGTCGAGCGCTGAACGCAAAAAGTTCCTACAGGACAGTCTAGAGAGGTCGAGAAACAACACAAGCATCGAGAGCAACGACGGCCGGCGCCGCAAGCCCTCCGAGAGCGAGAGGAAGAATAGCAAACGCTCTCCCGAATTCGACCTCCTAAACATCCAGGCGCTGAGCCGCAGACGCCACAGCTCCAACCTCACGAGCGACGAAGTGAATAGCTCGCTCGAGTACACAGAGGTCAACGACCGGCCGGACATTCTGGACTCGCTGAGCCGGCGGCGCAAGGAGAACGGCGAGTCTGAGCTGCAGAAGATCGTGCTGTCTGAGCTGCGGCGCCGCTCCACCGAGAGCGCGGACTCGGAGCGCGAGTCGTCGTCGCCCAAGCACAGCCGCCGCTGGGGCGACTCGGACTCGGAGTCGGAGGGCGTGAAGTCGCTGGTGCGGCGCTCGAGCTCCCAGCTGGAGGCGGCCGAGGCGCTTCTGGCGCGCCACGACTCCTCTCCGGACCTGCTGCGCGCGTTCGACTACGTAAGAGCACAATTCGATACCGATTACAGCGCCAGCGACGACGACTGGCAGTCGTGCGTCACGGTGCGCCGGCCGGCCTGCCTGCGCGCGCGCATCTGCCTCGCCGTCACCGCATTCTCGATCTTAGTCATAGTTTACATACACATCCAATGACATCTGGCTTGGGCTTGTCTGATATTTACTCTCATGTATGTAAGTATTCGTATTCGGTACGCTGCGATTGTCAGATTGCGATTTAGAGTTCGCGTCGCGCAGTCGTTTTCGATCGCTTCGTGATATCGACGTGCGAAGTTTGAAAGGAACTTTAGTCACTAAATGAACCTAATAATATATAATGAATGTTAAATATTACCTAATAAATATACTATATGCCTATTAAACGTTAAGCTTTATAGTCAAAAATATACATTCCATGTTAACTGTAATTTAAGAATTTATATAGGTACAAATATAAGCATTTGAAAATAATATTTATAGTGATAGTCTGACAAACGCAACTATGTTATATATAACTCCTATATATATCTGCTATGAGTGACACCTGTCGATTGTCCTTTATTTACAGCTAAACCTTCCTATAATTTGTGTGGGAGTATTCAATACAACCAGTTTGGCGCGGTTTTACTGCTATTTTTATAATGTATTTAATTTAATTAGTCAGTGATTAGCAAGTTAAAACCATGTCCTATTCAAATCACATATTATTTATTTCCTTATGATTTTGAGTTTTGTTCGTTTGAATTTACATACTAACATGTGTTTGTGTGTTGTGTGGTTCTTACTAACAGCTTGTTTTGTTTTATTATTTTTTCCATTTTATTTGATTCTATTCCTATATGGGTGGCAATAATTCGGTGCTAGAAAAAATATAACTTTTAGATATATTCACGTAATATATTTATTATCTATGAAAGTTAACGGTGCAAGTTCGGGCGGCTTAATTTATAACTCTATGTAACCAGTGCTTTAATATCGACTGACATTTGAAACAAACGTCGAAATGACAGATGTCACAGTTGACATTTGCATCACAGTTTAGAAACTGAAAGAGCCAAGTTACTTAAATTATTTTATTTATAATCTACATTTAATCGAGAAACGTGATTTCCTGTGATTGCGCGATAAACTTTAAGAATAATGAACTGGTTAATTTGGTTGTGTAATTTATTACATAAATTAAGTACTGTCTCGCATAATATTAGTTTATACGAATATGTGATTTGACTGAACTCCGCAATATCTCAGTGTAGATTTTGTGAATGTATTAACAATATGTTGACTAGGGCTAGGTTGTTAATTGATTTATTTACAAAATGTAAAAAGTTAAAGTGATTTTGTATAAATGTTTACAAGAATAAATGTTTCAATTTGCAAATCAAAATGGAGTTTCAGTCAATTAACACCCATCTCTATCAACATTTATTTAAATTACAACAGATATAGAAAAAAAAAAGAGTTTTAATCGTCTAGTAAGAGCATTTGGGCTTTCTTCAACTTGCTTTTCTTAACTATATTTGGTCTTAAATTCCTTATGCTTTGCACTATAACTTAAATACCTATGAAGACAATTGCAAATAGTTTAACCTATAAAATATTGCATGGATAAGATTATAAATTGAGTTATTGCATGTTAAATGATTAGCTAAAACATTGTGTGCTATTTGAAAGTAATACGAAGATTTTTAGTGTAAAGTAAGTGCATTATCTGGGACTGTTTGTCTTATTATCTATGCTTTTTCGATTTTTGAAATTCGTAAAACTGCTGGACGATTTTTTTTCCGTTAGCAAATTGAATTTTTATTCTACGCAGACGGAGGTTGTTACACGTTGCCGCGAAAACATCAATCTTTTGGAAGTGGCCCTCACTGATGGGACTCTGTCGCCGGCCTTACAGAGAGACGTCAAAGGTTTGTACATATAATTAATTATGAAAAAATTGGGGCACAGATAAAAAAAAATTACTATTTACGTGAAGAGCCTAAATAAAAATTAGTATGAATTTAAAAATAAATACTAACGTTTTAAATTCTCATGTTCTCAGGATTATATTATTTTTTAACTATTTTTTATATTTTTAAATAAAGCGTAATTGCATTAACCCACAACTGCGTTCGACGATGTATCTGGTTACTCGCAAAAATGCGATCGGCCGGTGGTCGCGCTGCGGTTTCCTTACATGGTTTGCCTTGTGACTGGTTACGAGCGACTAGAAGAAATAAGATAATCCTTTTTATCACAATTTGATAATATATTAGTAACTAAGTAATTTAAAAAATATATAATATTATTTAAAAAAATCGAGCAATAGCTAATTAAAAAGAAAAAAAGATAATAGATGACGAAATTATAGTAGAATAGTTATCTACTAAAATCGTAACAAAAACAGGAATTCGGAAAACATTAAATTGTGTTACAACAACAACAACAACAACAACAACAACAACAGCCTGTAAATTCCCATTGCTGGGCTAAAGGCCTCCTCTCCCTTTGAGGAGAAGGTTTGGAACATATTCCAAGTATAAATTGTGTTAATTGTACATAAATGTCTGAACTACGAAGTATTACAATCTCGTCCACGATCAAGGCGACGATTCATTTTGAGTTTCAGAACTGGTTCGCCTCGCGTTCAGTCGAATCGATGTAATTTAATATCGACCGAATTTATGGCAGCCCTTTAATAACAGTAGCTGAGTATTTTATTACGCCTTTGTAGGACTTCTAAAAAACAGGCTTTTGATTTTCTTCAAAGAACTTTCTGATTTGTTTCAAATACTATGATGTTAATTTAACAAAAACGTATTAATTATTAATAAAACAGTGGAAACAGTGAACTCGTGGAACTCTCAAGAAATCTGAGAAATTCAAACCACTCGGTATATTTTTCCTCAGATGTGTTTTTGTTATACATAGTTAGTTTTATACATAACATAAATTATTCGAATATATTAACGAATCAACTTCTGGAATATTCTTCATTAGTGAACTAAAAAAATAGATTCAGAAGATTTCAAAATATACTAATCTCCTAACAGTATTAGAGATCATTAAAAAAAATAAAATTAACTCCTATTTGTATCCAGGAAGCGGCGATATGGCGCGCGATCACGCCTTGCCGTTTAGTTCGCCGGTGTCTATTTTTGCCCGCGAAAGCGGAACGGTCCTCTAACGAAAGTGAGGACGTCCGAGTCATTTCGCAACCAGTGTTGCCATATGTTAGAAAGCTTGACTTTGCTTGTTTAAAAAAATATATATCTACACTAGTTGCCCGCAGCTTCGTTCGCGTTTTAGTGTTGTTGATTGTAATGTGTCAGGCAAAAAAGTAGCCTATATCCTTCCCGGAGTTCCAGTTTTCTTCATAACAAATTTCATCAAATTCGATTCAGCGGCTTGGTTGTTAAATAGCGGCAAACAGACAGACAGAGTTACTTTCACATTTATAATAATAATATACATGATTCTATGTATACAACTGTATTTATACATCAGTAAAATAATCAGTATCTATAAATCGTGTCCTTAGCTGATTAACTTTCTCTTAATTTTTTTATGTATTTTCAAATCATATTTAAACATCCTTCAACTATTTTTGAAACAAGACAAATTAAACCAAGATAAATAATGATAACTAAGTAATATTATTATTAAAGGAACGCTTTTAAAAGGTTTTTTCTTCTAAGTGGCCCATCACTTGAAAGCATTCAAGGCAAATAAGTACAGACACAAATAGTTACTCCGAATATATACACAGGAGTTCATAAATAACTTAAACACGTATCACTGCCGTCTAGCAACTTGTTCCGTCTACTAGATTTCATAAAATAGACCAGAATGAAATATAGTTGAATAAATTATTAAGATATTGTTACGCATCTTTTAAAATCACAATGGGTATAATTAATTATTCATAATTTCCTATTGTTATCACTGACGCGAATTTTTTTTTATTGTTGGCGGACGAGCGTATGGGCGACCTGGTGGTAAGTGGTCACCAACACCCATAGACAATGACGCTGTAAGAAATATTAATTATTCCTTGTATCGTCAATGCGCCACCAACCTTGGTATGTCCTTTGTGCCTGTAGTTACACTGGCTCACTTACCCTTCAAACTGGAACACAAAAATACTGCGTACTGTAGTTTAGCGGTAGAATATTTGATGAGTGGGTGGTACCTACCCAGGTGGACTTGCACAAAGCCCTACCACCAAGTTTTTCTTTAAACTTTTATAAAAGTAATTTAATTGTTACGTAATATATGATTGGAAATTTTCCTTTTATGAATTGACATTTGAATTAATAACTCAATCCAAATTACATTGGGCAATATTTTCCAAATTCATTAGATCATGATAAAGTGACGTCATATAGTCTAGAGTTCTAAATGTAAAGTAAACATTAGGCATCTCATTATGCACCAATACAGAGTTACTCAGTAATAATTTGATATCTGTGCTATAAAGTTGTTTAATAAAAATAGTGATGACAATGAAGCTAGTTATTTTCATCCGGAATTCTACCAACCCTAAACGAAAAAGTAAGAATTTTTTAAATTTAAATATTGTGTTTTATTTTTTAAATATTGTGTTTTTTATCTGTTCTACGTTAAATTTGTCAATTTTACAATCAATGTTTCTTGGCCTTTTTTATAAGATAAATTATTTAAACGTAGATAGAAGATGGATTGACAAGATGATTACGAATAAATTGTCTAAAGTTACAAAACAACTGTATCTCGAAGGCTGTCGATAATTACTTTTAAATAAGGCTTAATTGTTTAGAATGTGGACTAAACATTACTCCGTCTGATACAGGCAGGTTAATTACTTCACAGATGCTATTGAATCATCGCCCATTGAATTTACTTTTTATCGATAAATGTTTATAGTCGTGATGGCATTTTTATTTATAAATCCATCAGTAGTGTGAATGACACCTTCTCGAACTGTTATTCACTTCATACCTAACTTACTCGTAAACCAAGATTGACAACCAATGTACAGCAATATGCAATTTTGATACTTACATCTTATGAAATAAAAATTTAGTTACGCAACTGAACAAGTATACTAATGGATAAGGATAAATCGAAAAATAAATGAAAACGTTTTAATTGCAAAACAATTTAGTACTTAGTGCAATTTATAAGACAGATGAAGATAAAATGGTTTCAGAAATATCTAAAAAAAAACTTAAATATCGATTTATAAAAATCGATTTTTTTGGTATCGACAATATTCTTTTACATTTATACGCCCTGTTAGCATGTCGACAATTTATAAAGAAATTTTACTTTCAAAGTACATTGTTAAGTATTGGTCGATAGTAAAAAGTTATAATATACATTTAATGATTTAAAGCAGAACGATCGGCCTTCACTTTCCAATAAAAATATGAAAACGTTTGCTTATTACAAGTTGAGAGTAAAACGTTTCTCTGAACCGTTTTAATAGAGTATTATTATTATTTATTCGTTGTGTGCAATTTAAAAACAACCTTCAGTGGTAATTGTAAGCGATACTCAGTTCTAAAGTATAGCCGTGCACTTGCAAAAAGTGCATTTAAGTTTATACAATCTCAAGGATCCTCAATCTAACAAAAAACGCATTGGTTTTTATTTTATTTAGCAAATTTTTGTTGTATATATAAATTAGTTCATTTACAATTAAGTTACATTTTATTTATACAAATGTACACTCATTAGTAAGAAATAAGATTGTTTCAACGCGAAATTCAATAAGTCTACTGTATTGTATTCTTAAATAATTCCGCGAAAATATGATTACCTAAAATAGTTTATGGATTGATTATCCTGTTTTAAAAAGTCAATGAGGTTAAACATGATTTAATAACATTTAAACCTATAACTAAAATTACAATATATATTAGTAATTCGTGTATTGAATTTTAATTTTTATATTAATCTTTCTTTAAATTTATTACTTTTACTGGAAATAATTAGTTCGTCCTAAGTTTGCTCGAATAATTGATTATCACATTATTATTCTCACATAATGTTATCAACGTAAAAATTACTTTGTAATGTGTAAATTTGCTATGAAACAACATTGAATCCCAAGGACGGACCTACCCCCTAACACCAAAGCTAAGTCGCGGGCAACCACTAGTATGTAAAGGTGGTCCGATTCGTACATGTAGAATATCGTTCGATATTTTTAAATTAGAACAATCACACGACCTTCGTAATCGCTATTCGTACGGCAGATTTATTTTAGAAGAAGCATTACGCTATCTTCACGGAATTTTGGCGTTAAGAAAAAGAAATGTATGATTGTAACTACAATATATTTATTTCACTATCAATATGTTGTCTTTCGTAAATTAATCGAGTTATAAGTGTCATGTGCCGCATGCACAAACATCCTATTACTTAACATTAACGCATTAAACGTTAATTACGTTAAAAAAATACGTTAAAAACGTTTTTGATGAAAATTAAAATATAGAGTGAGCGTTAATATGTCATGATTTTCCTTTAAAATTGGTACGCAAATGGAAAAATGACCCATCTAATAGAAAGTAGCTTCCCCCATACACATCGATACTGTATGAAATACCACCATTCCTTTCACCATGGATCCGAGATGATTCCGTTTCGAAAGGTGATTGAATGAGTGAGTAATTATATTCCTTGTTCCTGTAATTATAAACCAGACAAATGGCTGGTCAGACAGTCTTCCTATCAGTCCTCCTATGGTACAGTATGTCTGAACTAAGCCCTACCACCAACTAGATTTTTCCATATTCATTTTATGATAAATGCCTTGGTTTCCTTGAACTACGTAAACATAAGTTAAAACAATTGTAACTCGCTCGTTTTAATTATGATTTCGTGTCGTACATGATATCATCAACATTAACAGTGCAGCGCTTTAATGGCTGCTTTGTTTCTACTCGATTTATGATAATCGGTATATAGTTTGGGTGCAGTCGCTTCAAGCGCTGATAATTCCGACTCGAACGAAAAGGTGAAGTACATAATATACCACAGTAGATCAGCTGTAAACGTCGCGGACGGCAGACGTGCCGCGCGCTAATATAACAACATTAATCGCGTGTGAATCGTGTACAAGTTTAATATATGTGGTAATTTTAATATTCGAATGTAAAACCTTTGCTGTCGTTTACGCATCTTCTTCAGTGCAATTTACTTTGAGCTCACTTTTCTTAAAGAAACTAGATGCGCATGAGTTCACACTTTCGATTCGTTATTTATTTGATTGAAATTGTGTCCTAATTTATTAATACAACGTAATATTACTTAGATTTCGTAATTTTCAAGTGATTCAGGGTTCGCCAAAAGTTTGTCAAAATATTTACACAAACGCGACCTTCGTGGGTAGCAAACTCTAGGCTATCGTTCGCGATAACGCACTTGCTGTGAAACGAATTGTTTCGTGATATTTCTACACGTAATTATTCGAAAATAATATTTGTTTTAGTGCTGTCTGAAATACGCTCATTACTAAAATAATTATGATTACCGTTATCTATAATCATTCGGATCCATTCGTTTATTAAATTACATTTCAACATCGTATAATAACGTATGACATAAGGATTGTTTTGTAAACAATAGGGTCCGTGCCTTAGTTCAATGCCCCTTAGCCATAATATTACAAAAATTTTGTACGGTCCGGATAGCTACTCCAAATTACATATGGATAAATTACATCTGTAGAACAGAAACAAAACAGAACTGTAAAAAAACAGCTACTGTTTTAAAATAACTAATTTAATATCTTCTAATTTCGTAACGTTTCTTGAATAACTGGTCTGTTATGAATATTTTTAAGAATGACATCATAAAACCAGTTCTCGTAATTTCTCTCTATTATAATAAATTAAGATGAAAGTCGTAATACCGTGAAATAGATATTTATTGCCAGTCATATATCGATATATATTTAAAAACTGTTCTGTTGTTTTCGTTCGTGTTAGGTTCTAACTGTTAAAAACCCTCAAACTATTTCAATACATCAAATATAACGTAACTCTTTAAAATAAAGTAGGCTGAATAAAAAAATACATTGTATAATTTGAATTTAAAAAAAAAAAGTTGTGTTCCATTTCTTGACGTAAATTTCAAATTTAAAATCTAACAAATGAAGTAGCAGAACCAAGTCCGGTACATTGTTTTGGAATAGTTTAAATTAAATTGTGTGGATTATTCAGATTAAAACCACAAATGTAATTGAGGTTTCTCCACGTGAAAGTAAAAATTTAAAACAGCCACGGTATTTTCTTTTATATTGTCATCATATTTTTTATGTTGTCATTAGAGCTAATTATTGTCCGTTGAATGAGGTATATTAAGACGTGTACATACGTATACGTCTATTTAAAATTCTTAACAAGCTTAGAGGTTATTACAAGGTCTCATATATGCGTATCACACAAATACCATAATTATAACAATTCGAACAAAATTCCAACTCGTTAAATATGTTATCTCACATATTTTATAATTCAAATCAATATTTTGTAATATAACTATACTAACACAAGATAGGTAATAAAGTTAACACTGATTGTAAATGATACCTAAGATAAATTTATATAAAGTACATGTTAAAAAAACTGGTTTTATAACTTTGTTTAGCATTGACTACACCCTGCTATCTAGTTAGTCTTGACATGATCACTGAGATCATGGCCGATGTTAGGATCGATACAAAAACTCGCATGTACCAATTAAGGTGACCTCTTGTTATGGTAACTTACACAAGTCATATAATATTGTCGCAGTTGATATTAGTCATCTCTGGTCGCTGATGTTATTGTTTATCCTAACTATTAACTGGCTACACCAAAATTTTAAATTTGGAACATAGGTTTTTAAATATAATTTTTATAAACAGTTTTGATACTTTAGGTTTTATTTATAACAGTGAATTCGATATTCATTTTAATTATATCTTTAAGAAATATCTTGTTCGAACCAGTTTCGTAAACAAGTTACAAAAAATTCGCTCGCTACATTTTCATTTCGTGAAATTACGGGACTTTTTCGTGTGTGAAATGTAACTCAATTATACTTGGAATCTAAAACAAAAATTAATAATTAAGATAAAATTAATACGTTCAGAATTCAATTAATACCATCATGATAATCTGTATGACATAATTGCAGTGTTGCGTGATAATCTAAATCCTGTGATTCACGATTGGTCGCTGATCTGTAATTAATCAAATCAATGGCATTACCGTTCTTAATGTTACCCTTCGACTAAAGGAAAGTGGAGGTTAAGTTTCACCATACGCCACTCGATAAGACCGAAGCCTGTTTTGCATGCGATTTAACGGTCCTTTTTAAAATATTTGGACCGGAAATGAGGTAACGCGAAACGAGCCTTATAAACCGTATTTATCGTTTCATGTCGAGTATTTTATAAGTAGTTATTTGTAACATTCTATATTTTCTTAAGTAAATCGAATGAAATATGCTTTTTTATTTTACTATACTTTAGTATTACGTAACTAATAACTTTACGTTACTGTTTACGTTACTTACATAACAGTTTAAATTATTTAGGGTCAAATGTAGAAAATGGTTTTAATTATCATAATAATTATGTCTTATCACATAACATGCAAATTAAATGATACGATCAGAATGCGGATACATGTTTATTTATATACTGTATGTTGTAAAAAAATTGTGAATAAGAATATTAGTGATTGGTATACGTTATTAAAAATATTCTGAAAATAAATCTGAGCATCTTGGTAGAAGTGAGAATATATAACAAGATCTCATTTAACTACACGTGGATCAAATCACGCAAGTGAATTTAAAACCAGTTACTCTCGACTGATTTACGTCTTGCAAACTTTTTAGTTCTGATGACAAAATTGTCTTAAGTGCAATATCGATCAGAAGCTTGATTTTAAAGAGTTTGCTTTTACATTTTATATTAGAATGACAATGGTTACGTTATGGTTACGTGAGCAATATTTAAGAAGACTATTGTTTTGCTTTTAGAAACAAATGCAATCGTTTCCTGACTTCGAGCGGTGCGATTAATCAGTGTATTGTTGCTCGACTCGAGATTAATTCGTCGATTAATTGAGTTTGTCAGGTTGTAACGGTTATCCGACCGGCTATTCTAGTTCATCTCGTGTACCGCTATCTCTCTCGGATACTTCTTTTGCATTGTATAAACTGTTTTCTATTTAGAAATCATCTAAAACTAGCTAAATTCCATTAGACATGTCTTATGTGTTAGTTGATTTTAGTCGACCATTTGCTAATTAATAGTTTCACAGAGACTTAAGTGTGTGTACATGTCGATAAGTTATCTCGTATTAGATATATTTAAAGATTATAATGTATCAAATATTTGTGTTTAGTAAAATATTAGCGTTGTCTTTATGATAACTCGTGATAAGACTGAAATTTCTTCATATGTGATGCAACTGTCATACTATTCAATTTCTCGAGTCTTGGACAAAATTGATAATCATAAACATCTGTCAATAAAACTCTCCCACGCATAACCGCTATTTCTTATATAATTATACTTATTCATAAATATACGAGCATTGTCTAACGTGAGGCATCGCTTTCTCGACTGTGTGAAATTGCATATTAAAATATTTGTCTGACTAGAAATTGTTTGTAGCGAATTTAAAAAAAATCTAACAATATTTCTTTTCGCTATGTAATGCAAAGGGCGCAAAGATTCTGCCATAATAATTATTATGTGTAACAGAAATTGTATTGAAATTAAAGTAGATTCAAGATTCGTTCATTTCATATTTTTAATACAAAAGAAACATTTTTCTCAATTTAATGTAAGCGTTGAACGTTTAATGCTTCGCTTGTTTCGAGTATGAAAAACTTTTATAACTAGTTATTCATATCAGACTTATCTAACTCTTTGTGGTAGTGTGGTAGAATATAAAATATTTACTTACTAAGATAACTAATTATATATATGCAACTAGTGTCATGCTCCGAATTCGCACGGGTACCATTTATTAGATAAGATAATTATATAATTTAAATATAATTTGCAGCACTAACCAGTAAATAAATTATACATTTGGATCATTAGTTCCGGAGATTGTCCCCTAAATGCAAACAAACAAATTATATCTTCTTAAAATATTAGTATTGATAACAGAAAAGTGAGCTCAGTATAAATAAAACGTTATATAGTATCAATACAAACATGAGAACTATATCTTAAAAACAGTGTTAAAGTATATCACTTGTTCAAACAATATGTCAAAAATGAGTCTTACAATCGCTACGAGTAATAACAATAATGACGAAATAGGTAAGTTTCATCTGATATATTTCATTACTTTGTACTTGTTCTTTGTGTACAATCTACAAAAAACAGTTTTTCCTTACGTGGATTTATATGTTAAAATTTTTAATTAGGTACTGTCAGAATATCCTTAATCAGTGGTGGAAAAAGACAAATGAAGCCAAGTGGTAGACCAATGGAGGCCTTCAAACGTTTTTTTTTATTTTTGTGGCATAGGCAGGCATCAGGTCAAATGGTGGTTGCACTTTAGGTTGGTGATCATATTGACGCCGTAAAAATAATTAATCATTTTTTTCGTCGTCAATTCGCCACTGAATTTGGGAACTAAGATGTTATGTCCCTTTTGCCAGTAGGTTCACCCTTCAAACCGGAACACAACAATGAAACAAGAATTGCTGCTTAGCGATAGAATAATCGATAAGTGGGTGGTAGCTAAACGGGCTCGCAAGTCCTACCACCAAGTAAAGTTAGAATTAAAAATACATTGTTTTATTATTTCCAAAATAATCGATATTTTCTGCTATAGCGTCCATCTTTTCCATTATATCTTACTTATTTTTAAGCATTAAATGCAGAATTAAATCTTTATGATCTTTTAGGACATTTTGTTCGTTCACCGGTAACCTACCACTTCACATAATCGTCATCATATCGTCAGTATAAACTTTTTGGATAAATATTTAATTAAAACGTACCCTAACTATAAGATTATTTCTTACACTACGTTCTATAAGATGAACAATTAATTGCACTGTACGAGTCACAATATTATGATATTTTTGAACAAACATACGACTCAGTAAATGGTGTACTTGACCGTAGTCGCGCCTACAACAACTCCTACGCTCCTCATTATTAGCATCGAAGGTTTCTCTTGTTACTTTGTTAATAGCACAGCCTGTATTTAGTCTTAATTCGAAATGTACGATCGTTATATGCTATACATCATTCTATATTTAAAAATGTACTTACATTTATTTTTAAATACGAGTGACATCAGATTTATTTTGAGAATTGTGATGACGTCATAACAATATATCGTTTATTGACATTGGTTAAACATTGAAGGCTTTAGTTTTTAAGGCCATTTAAATATATGAAGTATAATTTTTATTAATTATTTAGTTTTTAGAGATTTTTTTTTAGATTAAGTTAGTAGTTATAATTATTCATATTTTTTTTTATTTTAGTTATTTTCCTTTTTTTAAATATTTTTATACTTTTTATTGTGTCTCGTGTCATTATAAACTTTTATTCCTTTCTTTCTTTATTATTAGTAAGTAAAACAAATGCAAGACAAGTGTATTTCCAGTCTTAATATCCCTTTATATATATATGAATACATAAAGGCATATGAAAGCCTAGGTTTAAACCCTAGCTCAGGTAAGCTTATTCTGTTGACTAGACCATCTCGGCTTCTCTCAAATGCGTTTCAGATAAATGTTAACGAAACAAAGTTAAATAGAATATCATTAACATTTTCGTAATGCATACTCACCCACGTGTTTGCTTCTGAACCTCTTAGTAATACAACTTAGCTAAATAAAGCTTGGGTTTGTGATCAACCCGAGCTATTTTAGTATTCTAACATGAAAACGTATCTTTGTAAGGCAATTTCAATATATTTATTTAAAGAGTTTACGCGATACAAAATTCGTTCGGCTTATTCATATAAATGTGTAAAGTTTTATCATAAACATATTTACATATTAATAAAAAATAAAATATGTGAAAAAAAAAACAATAAGAAATATATAAAGAGCATAATTTCATAAAGTCAGTCATAAAATGTTTTTCATCTTTTTTATTGTATAGACTATTTAATCATTGAAATACATGTATTGTTTAACTTAAAAGCGCATTGTTGAATCAACTTATTGTTAACTTATAAAATAGAAAAATGAAAATAAAAAAGCCCTAAAGTAGCGAGTGTCCACAATTTCAGCAGTTCTTGGGATTCAAATTTAATTTAATAAACTAATACCTCTCCAAGAAAATAACGTAAATCAATTTTATTATTATATACGCTAAACCAGAATATAAAACATGTATCTTAAGTGATTGTTATCGTATTAGTGCATACGACTGAGAAACATATCGTTCAATAATCGATTAAGAAGCATTAAAGCGAATTATTCTGAAGATGATGCGTCGTTTTCATCGAGCTTTCAAAACTAGGTCGAGAGAGAATCGACTTTTTCTCGGAGTCCATTATCTGACGATCATTTTGCAATTGCACAAATGCATTCGCTTACGCAACCCGTGGCAGATACATTCGTGCCAACGGATTGTGATACGTCAATTTGTTCATGCAAATGACCTTGTATACAACTAGAACAGTAGCCTATAACAGAACTCCGGAGATTACATTGTACCGGATGATTGAGAACCTCCTGTTGATCAATGCATTAACAATAAAATAAAGTTTTCGATTATTTTCAAGGTTTTTTTTTACTATTTTGGCTCTTTCATAAATTGTACTTAAAATATAACTTATATAACGGCATTCATTATAATTATTACGTAGTCATACCGTCTTGATCGCTGCTGGAAACAGATTTACTACGAACAAAGTTATAATAACACCAGTAATTTATCATTGGTGATATTAAATGATTGAATAAGGAAATATTTTATAAAGTTTTGCAATTTAAATATTAAAAGAAAACTAAGAATTAATTTCAATAAAAATCCAGCATTTCTCTTCTCTACTTCAAATAGCTTACATAAAAGATAATTTTAGATAATATGATGATAATAATAGGAATTCGCTCCTATTATATCGATCCGATTGATTCGACACCGTAATAAGCTTACGTGATTGAATTACTTACGTAATTTATTATTTTACTCACGTGAGCAGTTCCTGCATCATTTTTGGTATGAAATGCTTTACTAATCGCCTGCATAGCGGAATTTTAAAGGTGAATGACTGGACCAGTGTTGCATGTCATCAGACTGATAGCCATTTTTGCAATGGCAATTAAAATTATTTGCTGCAAAATCAAAATTGAAGGAAGATTCAATAGATCTCGTCTGGTTCACGATTATTATATTTGGGTTAATTGCAGAAGGTTGAAAGTCACTTGGTTATTTCGCGATAACCTATTCCATCGTATTTTATTTAGTAATCTTGCTACATCAATGCTTATTTTAGGATTGAGTCTTTCAAAAACTATGTTTTGTTCAAAGAACAAACGTTGCAATTTATTGGCCTTATTGATTTGTCGAAACTAAAAATAATTTCTTTAATAACGAGGTCACCTAGCATTCGACACTGACTACCTGTCTGGTGTATTGCAATGCATATTATTTACACTTACAGAACGTCATTTGCTTAAGAAATAAGGTCTATTTTCAAACGTATTGCATTAATAGATTGTTTCTAAACTAACGTTAGTTTCCCGTCTGTGACAATCTATTTGCGGTTGTCTCAGATAGTTTCAAGACAATTTACACCTTACGTATACATTACAATAAGTACCCTTCTTGCTTTTTAGCATGTGTATATTTAAAATTTTCCGACAACGATTAGGATGTTTATGCCAAATCGATATAGTCTCTATGTGGTTGCAATAGAGGCTTCATCAAGAACAAAGAACTGTTTTAATATTGCTGCAGTTTTGACCTTGCCGCCTCGTCGACTCCCGCGCACGATCGAGTTGACACTGTCATAATGGATCGGAATTATTTCCCGCCTTACCCAGGTACAGTGTTCGTGTCGTGCTCATGATATAAACGGTGTTATATTTAATGTGAAAAAATAATTAGACTTATAATTATAATGAAATATGAACGTGAGTTGTTTAGCTGTTAATTTTCACGATGTGTCAAACGTGTTATGTTAAATTTTCTAAAATGTCTCGCAATATTTAAATTTAGAACTTTTCCAGACGGAATTTTCTCTCCATACATATTCGATGCCATTGACTTACCGTTGAGCATATAACACCTTATACAATTTGTTTGCTTTCACCACTTATACGTTGAGGATGTGTCGTAACGGACTGGACATACCTCTCCATTACTCGAAGATATTTGCATCTGAGTGTATCAAGCTCACGCAATGCTGTGGAAATAACGCTTACAATTTCCTTTCAGCTGTATTTCAATTCCAATGTTTTGTGATAAATTTTAATAAATCTACGGAATAATATATTCGGAAATAATGTAATTGTAAATCGAAAATACCTATACATTCGATGCGTATTACGTAAATAGGTTAAAGGTCATGTGTATTGCAAATATCTGTACGTCATTAAAATTCTTATGAATAGCAAAAGGCCAGAGGCCATCGAATACACAATTTTTCACAGTACGTAAGATTTGGATCTCATGAAAATTGTTGGATATATTCTAATAAAAATACTCGGTATATTGTAACCAAGAATCTTTAAAAATTGATAAACTATAATCTAATTAATAACTTCCATGATCATTGGATCAAACTCCGTCATAAGTTACTGGTACATGTTCAATTTGCAAATTATCCACTCGACAGGGAGTACTGGGTCATTGAATTCGACGACGACTCGTCGGCCACGGAACACAAATTGGTTTCCTGCGGAACGCAATTTGCTTGTTGATTATTCACCAAATCGATCCTCGAAACAATTGACGTTTGACGACCATTTAGTTCACTGTAATGTATAATCTGAATACATATTTTAACTAGAGGAGCCGTGATGCCCTATTGGCACATACGTTTAATCCAATGTTTCTGAGTACAAAATCGGCCAAACTCCATCATACATCACCATATTCGACATTTGGATGATGTTGGTGATGATGGATGATTCTTGTTTCTAGTATGTATCTCAACAGGAAGGCTCAACTAATGTATCAATTTCCATTGTTTTTAGTTTCTCTACGGATTACTATATTCGATAAATGAATTGTCATTTCAACGGGCGACTTTTGTTTTCATATTTTTCGTCTTAAAATTAAAGACATGAAAAGCGTTTCAAAAATTTGTAGATAGTTAGCAATGAATTAACTCAAGAAAATTTATGAAGATTAGGAGATACAAGAATGATATGAAGGTTTTCAAAAAGATTCAATCAGTACAATTTGGAATGATTTGGAATGCTTAAAATATATAAGTACCTTATAATCTGCCGTACAAAAAGTAGTTTTTTAAATAAGTTACTAGAAAAATATTCTAGGTAGAAGATAATCTGCTCGGCGAGTGCAAACGTGTTTTATAAAGTCATCAAGTATCAGATCGTTGACGTCTAGCATCAATTCGTTAGTTTATCGTGCATTACAGGCAAGTTCATGGACCTTGTGCCATTTAGTGCGCCTATTATAATCGTGTTCACATGAAATGTCTTTTGTCACCCTTATTTATGATCTTAACAGACTCAAATATCTGTGTTAGTCAGCCGGGATACTTGCCTCGTCCTAAAATAACTATTAAAAATACCAGTCTTAGTAAACTACAATTTTATTTTTAAACAAAATATTATTTCAATTTACAACATTTATTAACAGATAATTCGATTTAAAACGTTTTATAATGTTCAATACATGTATAATATCATAATTGCTAAGCTATTTCAGATGTATATTATATGTGTGCAAGATTGCTTTAATCAAAGTCTGCTGTGTAAGTAATTACCATCTTCCTATATCAGAGAAGCTAATAGCATATCGCCGTATCGGCTATTACATTTAAATTTATTTAATATTCAGTTAATTAGCGCTAATACATCTTCTCATTTATCTTAATTTACGGTTTTTTTCTTATAATCGTCGTTTTAATATAAATAATTAATCAATAATAAAGTTCTAGTGAGATGTTTGTATTTAATTGATTAAGACGCCTTGTCACTCTCTTTTTTCGTCGCGATGTCCTTATATAACTCCAGAACCCGTTAGGCAGGCTATAATATTTCATGATGTTCTTTAATGTCTTTACAAATACAGATTTCTTTTAAACACTCGTCACTTTGAGTTTTTTACGCTGAACACACCAGCGCGTTGAACTTAGTCCACTTTTTTTATTGTCTCGTTTTTCCTTTAAAGTATAAATTTCATTTAAACTTGCTTCCAAACTTATCTTACAAATTCTTTATATTTATCAATCTTAGAATTTTTTGTTTGATTCTTGTCCAGAAACCCTGAAATTGCCTCTCTCTGAAAATTCTTCTTTAGATGTCAAAACTATATTTGCACACTTTTACTTAATACTTTACTTTACATTACATTTAATGTTGCTATTATAAATATTTATATCTTCTAAAACTATAATATTTATATCTAGCTGATGTTCGAAATTATTTAATATAAAATAACGAATAGGATTAATTACTGATGAATTTAAATTATCTTTAAAAATACAAATATTTTGTAATAAAACTATAATAAAGCTAAGTAGATTAGATAATTTGATTTTAAATAACTTATTCGCAATCCAATCTTGATTTTGATTAAATTTGACGTCGTTGTTATAACGTAATAATTAATTAAACTTTTAAATCTCATCTAGTAAAGGCGCAATAATCTCCATACATTCTTCTAATTTCTACCCTTTCTCACCCATTCTAGGATACTTATTTAACTTAAGTACCCATATCTTTAATATTGCCATATACTACATCTATCTTTATCTTTTAGTATTCCCCTGTAAATGTATACTTAAACCGGAATATAAATAAAATTAATCTTCCGTTATAGGACTTGAGTTTAAACATAATCAAGGTGTACCGTTAAAAATACTTTGTTTACATTCAGCTGATGTGCCTGGCACATACTCTGGCACTATGTAGGTCGCCTGCACTGGCAATATTAGAGTTATGCGAGTTACTGGGTTAATGTATGTATCATTGCATGTTGGTTTTGTGCCAGAACAATGGCACTTATAGAGTTATTGCCTTCGCGTTGTAAAAATCACATGTCTATATATAAGGCTTACGTCATTTCTTTTAAATTTTTTGATCGTCTTCTTTTTGGATTAACTTTGAGTATTCAAAGCTGGTATGATGCTCGTGAAATGCCATACATTTCAAATTACAATCTTGAGCAAGTCTTTTATAGTTAAGTTTATAAAGGAATGTAAACATCGTTGAGAGAAATCTTTGAAACAAAATAATATTATAGATGTATGTATGTATTTATATATGCGTATGTGTGCGTGTGTGACTAACGCGTGGAAAGTATATAAATATTGAAGGTTTAGATACCTTAGAACTCGCATTATTTCGCATGTCTGCACGCGTAAGTTAAATACCAGCATCTGAACATCTCCATTTGAATCTAAGTAATGTATTTGTATGGACGGCTATTTCTGTACGGCCTTTGTGTGAGACTTGACGCCTTCAACGTTCAAATATGGATTTGAATAGCTCTACATGTTTATGAATAGCGAACTATTTGTTTCAAATGTCGAATACAACCCTCAATGGGTTGTTTATCAATGATTTAAGGAAGAATTCATTTTGTACGTTTAAAATATATATGTATTACAAAATGTTCTTTTAACGAAACGTTTTTGGTTTTCACAAATTACTCGCTTATCGAAATGCTAACATTTGCATAATGATCAACTGTTTAACCAGGCTAATGCGTATGAACGAATTACAAACAATTGGAAACGTTCATGTACTCTACTTAAATTATTTTTGAACATGAATTTAAATAATAACTAAGCTATTTTACAAATTAAAGACACTAGTAGTCGCTCGCGTACAAAAGTAGCCCATAAGCTACTAAAACGACATATCTTTCTTGGACTTCAAATTTGCTTCATTCTAAATTCCATCAAATTCGTTTCAGCGGTTTGATCGTGAAACCTTCACATTTATAATATTAATCTAGACTTGTATGAGCATCAGATATTTTAATAGATTAAATTATATCATTTTATTATTTGTCAAAATATCAAGCGTGTTATATTTCGTCTGCAGCTGTGTCAGCGCGATGGTCAGCGCTCCGCGCGGCCGCAATTCGACGTGGTAGCGCAAGACGTCTGCGACGCGAAATCACCGCGTTGAGAGAAACTCTTGACGACATCTGCGAGCCTGGTGATTGCGCTCCACAGCCGCACACCCGAGCCCAGCTTCATAGAAGGATCGAGGAGCTTAAAGTGAGCATATGTATTTTTTCCCATTTAGGCTTCCAATCACGTGTGCTTAATTTTGTAAATGTACATTTGTAAGTTTTTTCACGAATTTCTCAAAAACTAAAAAACTAAATGATCATTTTAAGTTTTGGTATAATCGGTCTTGTCTTGTAGTTTTATTGATACATTTTTTAATTTTTAATCCAGTAGTTGTTTCGAATTTTGGAATCGCTTAACTTTTTTTAAAATTATTTATTCATAAACATCTTAGCAGAATTCATATTTGTCCTTAATTACTAAGAAATCAAACCAATATGATTAAATTAAATGCATATTATCATGTTAAATATTTGTCAAGAATATATTAATATACATAAACTGTCGACGAATGTTGCAAGGACTTAGATGTTATTGAACTATATGCCAACAATTAGTACAAATATATTATCAAGCAAGTATATTTCCATAAAAAAATAAACGTCTTTAAGCATTTCGATCGTCAACAAATTAAAGTATCATTAGTCAACTGTAAACAATAGATTTTTTATCTCCGAAAAAATTGTCTAAGCTGTCAGGTCTATTAAAAATGTAACGATATTTTTCTTTTCCATAGGAGCGTCTTTCCCGCCTGCTAGAATGCAAGGTGTCAATGCTCAAGCTTACGGTCTCCGTGAGACGCGCGCTCGGCGAAATGGAGTCGGATGACAGCGGTCTGACAGGAGACCTGACAGCACTGCTGGCTGCCTGGGATGACGCCCATCAACGGTAATTATTTTCATAACTTACACGAAACCGGGTTTTGTCTGTGTACATTTTATTTGATATTAGAATTAAAATTAATTGCCTTTCGTGTTCCACTTCAATTGAGGACACCAATTATATAATTTGCTACGACTAATTGGCTACTATTCGTTTGGAAAGTAGATAATTTCGTATTTAAAGTTTTGACTATTAAACTTCTGTTTTGAGATATTTTTATCTACTTACAATATTAGACGAAGGTATCTTATCAAAACAAGGAAATTACCTACTTTCAAAGCCAGGAAACAAGACTTGCTTTTCGACGTAAAGTTTATTTGTTACTACTTACGAATCGCCTAATGACCCGTATTTGTATTATCTAAATAGTAATCCTATGTCCTTATTTATATCAGCACATCTAACGAGCTACTCTCACTGGAGAAG
Organism: Vanessa cardui; assembly: GCF_905220365.1. Classification (NCBI taxonomy): domain Eukaryota; kingdom Metazoa; phylum Arthropoda; class Insecta; order Lepidoptera; family Nymphalidae; genus Vanessa; species Vanessa cardui. The sequence goes on from NC_061143.1 coordinate 8,423,588, forward strand.
GCCGTGTGTGCGTGGGCGGAATGGGAAAGCGCATTGCGGGAATTGCAAGGCGCTTTAAGAGGCGACCTCGCTACTCTTCAAGCGCTGCGCGATCGCGGTGCAGCGCTGGCGGACCACGCCGAGCTGGCCGCGCACGTCAGGCAGCTGGCCGTATCGCTCCTCGATAAGAAAAAGGTATTAACCGTATCTAAACAAAGATACAAGTAACTTGTTTTAACTTGGAAATAGCTATCGGTTTTCATACCTATTTATTTACATACGAAAGTTATACAAATTTTCGAATTTAAAAGTATATGAGATTAGATACTAAATAATGTACGTATATGAGATTTAATGAATATATTAATATTACCGGCTTGAAAGCCATCTGAAAAATTAACAATTTTTCTACCATCTAAAAGGAACACTGCTGATTTACGATTCCAAAGATAGAAAACCAGTGATTTAAAAATGAATGGTATATCTTAGCTCCCACAGTTAACGACACATTGACATTGTCGATATAATGAGTGAACTTTATATTTTTTTATTATTAAATACTAATTACCTTACCCAACTTAAGTAAAACAATGAATAACGATTGTATATAGATAACTTTTTACATGAGGGAATGTGTGTAAATCTGTATTCTGTACTATCCGTTACGCAGGTATATAGATAACTTTTTACATGAGGATATGTGTGTTAATGTACTACCGGTAACGCAGGGCGGCTCGACGTGCGACTCGCTGTCGGACTCTGGCATCTCGGACGGCGACAGCGAGGGCGCGGGGGGGCGCGCGCGGCGGCTGGGCGCGTTGCGGGAACTGGCGCGACGCCTACAAGCCGCGCTCGCGCCCAACTCGCCCGCGCACCGCGCCATCGCCAAGGTCAGTCACGCTCACCCTCCACTGCTCTAATAGATTTAACAGATGAGTTAACAATATTATTGACTCCTTAAGGAGTTATCCACCCTCCACTGCTCTAATAGATTTAACAGACGAGTTAACAATATTATTGACTCCTTAAGGAGTTATCCACCCTCCACTGCTCTAATAGATTTAACAGACGAGTTAACAATATTATTGACTCCTTAAGGAGTTATCCACCCTCCACTGCTCTAATAGATTTAACAGACGAGTTAACAATATTATTGACTCCTTAAGGAGTTATCCACCCTCCACTGCTCTAATAGATTTAACAGACGAGTTAACAATATTATTGACTCCTTAAGGAGTTATCCACCCTCCACTGCTCTAATAGATTTAACAGACGACGAGTTAACAATATTATTGACTCCTTAAGGAGTTATCCACCCTCCACTGCTCTAATAGATTTAACAGACGACGAGTTAACAATATTATTGACTACCCTCCACTGCTCCGACATTGCCACCGCAATAGATTTAACAGACGACGAGTTAACAATATTATTGACTCCTTAAGGAGTTAATTTTTGAGTCGAGATGGCCCAGTGTTTGGAACGCCTGCATCTTACACCGCACCGCTGTTTCATGTGCTTAATTTGTCTTTATAATTCATCTCGTGCTCAGCGGTGAAGGAAAACGTCGTGAGGAAACCTGCATGTGACAAATTTCATTGAAATTCTGCCACATATGCATTCCACCAACCCGCATTGTAACAGCGTGGTGGAATATGTTCCAAACCTTCTCCTTAAAGGGAGAGGAGGCCTTTAGCCCAGCAGTATTTAGAGGCTGCTGTTGTTGTTGTTGTTGTTGTAAGGAGTTACTTACACAAAAATAGTATTTAAATTATTGCTTACAGACAGTAATTACTTTTTAAAAGTAATACTTAGGGCTAATCCCTGGTTCGGATCCGGAATATTTTCAGTTTTATTATTTTTTATGTCTACTTTTATCTAGTATTCAACGACCACATAGGTGTATCAAGTTGAAAAGTAATTGCGCATGGTAAATGATTTTCATTTCTATTGGTCTGCATATAGGAAACAATTGTAAGGTTCGAGTTATAATATTACGAACCATCAGTTCAGTTAGTCGACATATTTTTAACCTAACAATAATGTACTCTAAAATAAAATAAAATCAGTTCAACCATCTATTTCAGTAGAAACTTAAAAATATTTTTAATTGTTTATAGCGTATGGAGCAAACAGAGAATGAAGTAAAAACCTTACAAGAGTCCTGCCGTGCTCTGGTCGAACAGAATATCCCTGACTTGAAAATCGACGAAGTGTCGTAAGTTTAACCAATTACTTACTCTTTTATAAAATTTCAATTAATTATTTTTTATGATTACAAAGTCAAATTTTAATTGATCTGTTACATTTATAATGATTTAGAAAATATATATGTACAGCCATAGACCTAAATTGAATTTTGTCTTAAAACATTTTTTTTTTAATTATATAATATTATTGAACTTCACCTAACTTTTTTTTTTCTAGACGCGATCACGCTATCGCTATTTCGAAAAATAAAACTGGAGCTGGTGACCCCGATTACAATCCTCGGAGTGGCTGGGTGTGGCGCGTCCTTCGCTCATCTATCCCCATACAGCTGTGTCTAGTGGCATTACTGCTGGCAGCCTGGCTGGTAGAGCGACCGAGGTGTTGCGACGCCTTGAACTCACTCGCACAAACGTTAACACCGCAACTGCGCTATGTCCGTGGACCGCCACCGGTCTGAACGCACTTTTATAAAAGTCAATGTGTCAGAGCTGTCAGCGTGACACGTGTCAAAGTGACATGAGTTAAATCACGCTTGAACGGAAGGTTAAAGATATTCTTTTGTAAGTCCAAATGACAATTAACCTAGTATTATACTATTATGCTACTGGCATACGTATTTTAGTCACAAATGTGACGAGTTGCAATAGCAATAATTTTCGTTTAGCTAGTTTTAGCTAATATACAGACTGGAGACTTGGCTTTCATCGATAAATGGAATTTTAGATGAAAACAAGTTGCAAGTAATGTCTTAACTGTTTGGAAACACAAGACATGCACCGGCGGTTTTATACAAATGGATTGTATAAAATTCATAAATGGAGTAAGATAAATGTACTTCTCTTGAATAATATTTACTTCATTTATTTGAAATAAGAAGAGGCTGTTTTGTAGGGCTGAAAAAAGACTCTAGCGTCGGTAATTTTAGCTATTAAGCTTCAATTGAATGAATAAGCAAAGCCGTAGTAACTACAGTGTGAGTCTTTTTTTTTAGGTTGTGACACCAAGAACATCCAATATTAGTGTTGTACTAATATAATTTTATTATTATCAATCTTTTTCTGCTAGATTCGGTTGAGTGGTAGTTTTTGTTATAGAATTTAATTATTCGATAACGGTTCAGGGCGTAACGATAAGAATGTATTCAATGGCTTATGTGACATGACAAATATAACAGTGTGACAATGTTGTATGATGAAAAAAATAATGGAAAAAATAGTTTTCTTATTTGTGTGGGAAGTGGTTTAACATAAGCTTCGTGAAGAAATAATGAAAGTAAGAGAATATGACATATTCAAACTCTAAAGAGTAATTAAAGTTATTGTCTGCATTTTATTAGAACCATATTTAACATTAGGAACCACAGATTGCTCATAGCAAGAGTTCAAATAAATTAAAAGAGAAAGTGTTCGAAAAACAATCATCTGTATCAGATGAAGTTCAAATTAGCTAACATTAGTAATAATTTACTAACACATACATTTATAAGTTTGTATGTAAGTATACCTATTTTAGTACAAGTAATGAATAGGTTACTTAAGTTAGGTGTGTGACATGTGCGCTGAGAGTGACATATTTTCAAGTACCTTTCATATTTTAATCGGTTCCTAAAATCGATTCTATCGATAATCTGTCGTGGCCATCACTAAACAGTGTGTACTATATTTTTTTAATGAAACTATTATACATTTCTTAAAAATGGTTTCTATACATATATTATACATTATGTTCAATAAGAAATTATAGTATACCCTTTGAATAACTTGGTAAACAATATTACCTTATACAATATTTATATAATTAAATTACATATATAATTTATTATCTATTTGAAACTATATGTATGAAACAAATGAGCTATAATATTACTTTCCTAATATATATTTGTGGCCTTATCTAAAGTATATATAATATTTTAAGACTGATAAGATTATAAAAGTATGACATTACTTTTTTACATGTTATGTATCACTACAATGTTTTTGGATATTTTATTTATATAATTTTATATGCTATTTATATTTTTTAAATGAATGACATTTTAAATTTTAAAACAACTTGAGAAAATTTAAAGAGTTGCCGTAGCAAATTTAAATATAAAATTATTACCTAAATATATATTTTTTAAGAAAAAGGTTAGTTTTTACCTATATTTTGTAAGCTGAAAATCTATGGCTTGTATTTTGCTATGTCAATTCTTTACAATTTTTCAAGTTACTTCTATTTATAATTTTTAATACAATATATATTCAAGCAAATGATCTATTTCTTCGAATCTATACTGTTTTTTGATTTGTTAAATTGTATGAAAAAGAATCTATATTCAAATTCAATAAATACTATTCAGAAATGCATGTTATGTTATAATTATCTGTATTAGGTTTTCTTCTATTTTAAGTATGTGCATGATATCTATACGGTGAAATTAATGGATAAAATATTTTTTATTATTAATATTGCTAGTATTAGTACATAGTTAATATTTTAAAATTAATTTTACCGTCTTTTAAATTAATGAAACAAAAATTAAAATAATAGCAACACATTATTAAATATAAGTTTTCCCGCCAAATAAACTAAATTGAAACACTTAAAAAGTTAAATAATTAAGGTGAAACTTACTTACTTTAATTTTGATCTTTTTTACAAATTAGAAAGGGAAAAAAAGATCAATTTAAAAAAGTTTCTAATTATGTCTAAAATTGAATTACAATCAATATCATTATTATTTTTATAAACTTTGAATAAAATACTATTTTAAAATATATCAAGTAATAATAAATGTAGATTACATTAAATTGTTAGAAAAATGTGTGGATGCACATTTCTTTTATATCTTTATAATATTGAAATAATGCGTTCCCAATTAGGAGTTGTTTTAAACGCAAAAAAAAATGGGAAACTAACTTTTAATTGCTGTATTTAATTTAATTCAATATGCGTCTACATCGTGTCATATCTCTATAACTTTTCTAATTAAGTTTTGTATAAGTTAATGTATGAGACATGCTATTGTTGCATTTAAATTTTTGTTTTAAAGGAAGGGAGCATAATATAGGTTGCATAACATCGTGTTGGCTTTATGAATTGGAAATAAAAAAAATGTTTTAAAAATAAAAGTTTTATTATTTATACTATATATCCAATATGTTAAATAGTTGTCTTCAATCAGAAAGAAAATTCCTTTGTGATCATCTTCGTAGTTGGAGCCGTACCGCGAAAACCTTCTTTCTTCTTAAATGGTCATTGATGGGCTAATTCTTTAGTATCTTGGTGCTTTGGGTAGGATTTCAACGATCCAAAATCCTGGATAACTTGTAATCACACCACACAACTATGAACTTTTAAAATTTGGGTAAAATTAATTAGACTCCCTTAAGTTAATCACCGAATTTTCACATATAATTATTCGGCACTACCGCACGGTCGAGAAGTTCTTCAAAATGGCTGCATGGCAAATGACATTCCTGTCTTTAAAGGTCAAACTGGACCCCAATAGTAGTAAAGAGGGTAGATATATATTATTGCATGTAATTAAGAAAGGGCAAATGTAGTTCGTTTATAGTGTTACAAGCGTCATAAATTTAACTTAAATATTATTTTAAGTTAGGGTTACCAGCCTTACTGTGAAGTGATCAATGTTTCCCATAGAGAAAAAACCGTATCCTATACCTTGAAGACTTCAACGTTCTGTCGATGAGACCCGAAAAATCACAAGACAATCTTTGAAAAGATAAAGTTATGGCCTGTCGATTGATATTCAGTAGTAGAGTAAATAATTATATGCGCGGCATAATTATATGCTAGCATAACTTAGTCGCGCAGACAGTTTGTTTGTTTTGTAACTACAAATGTATATTTTTACATAGTAATTATTAACATTAGGTCCGTAACAATATATAAAAATAACTAAAAATACATGTAAGTATCAGTCTTTCTCTGATATATTGTGCATGTAAACCTTTCTCTTGAATCAATCTATCTATTAAAAAACCGCCTTATTAAAAATATATAACCGCCTATTAAAAATCGTAATCCATTGCGTAATTTTAAGATCTAAGTATACGTAGGGACAGCCTGCGGTAAGCGACTTTGTAATAATAAAGCAGTAGAAGACATATTTTTGCTAAATTTAAAAGTTATTGGATAATCAAAAATAAACCACCAGATGTTATTGTTAGTCTATAAAGAAATAATATTCAGTAACTTCTAAAATTATTCTAATACTATGATTTTCCAACATAAATAAAATATTTTTAGGTAACTGCTGACTCAACTAATAATAATGGGTAATTCACTCTTTAAAAATGTAGTATAAATTTGTTTTATATTATAAAATTAATTGTTACATTTTATTTACATACTTACTTTTTGGTTACTTTCGTAAATGTGATTAACATTATTTTACCATGCTGAGCTTCGTAATATTTTGATAATAACAAGTAATTCCTTATTAAATATTGATAGTGTACACGTAACCTTCGGTTTAAAAATTGGTTAGTGCTACCAACATTACGTATATGCTGGGTGCACAGCGTTGCCATATGAAGAGTAAATTCCCTATTTTTTAATATAATACACTTATTTGTGACAAAATTAGTGAAGTTGTTGGCTACAATTATTATTCCTTGTATCTATTTTTTTTGTTTTGTTGTTATTATAATGTATATATAACAAGCGCTATTAATTATTATTTAATTGTTATTTTTTTTATACAGCTAAGCTTTCTTAGACCCAATTTTTGTCATGTTGTTTAAAGCCCTTTAATTTGAAACTTGTTACATTGGCTTCCTTTATTTTTACTTATTAATAAAAATCCAATTTTTTGGTAATCAATAATGTAGTAGGTTGTAACGTGTAAATAATGGGTGAACTAATGAAAATAATATGGCAGCACTAAGAATACTATCACGTTGTCGTTATTACCAACTTAATAAAACTATCCACCATTATTGTGTAACGCCATATCCGTTAGGATCGTAGCTTGCTAGCTTGCAGCGTCTAAGTACACGTGTTATTGAATTATATAATTGTTTAGTTTTATTTACAAGTGATAAAAATAATTAGTACAGTAAAAAAGTCACTACAACAAAATATAAAGGTAAGTTTTTGAAATTAGTAACAAACTATTTCAAATCTAAATCTGAACTGATGCCATGCAAACTGATGTCGCCATATTGTTATAAATTTGGTTATTCGATTATTGATAAAACTTCGTTACATAAAAAGGTTATTGAGTTTTTGTAATTGTAGTCGATTGAACTGTAATACATTGTCTTTTAAAATATTCATTTAAAATTTCTTAGTCTCGACTTGTTTATTTTTGCCGACCGCGTGGTGCCGATTGATGACTGACCTTTTCTTCCGTGCCGCCATTCCGTACAGTCTGTTTAATTAATTTAGAATAAAGAAGTACGTACTTTTAAGAATTATTTACAAATCAAAGTGTCCAGTATAATTCGGTGTTACATTTTACGCGGTAAAATATTTCATGAGAAAGCGCGGTAATTCGGTCTAAAATAGTCTTACTATTTAGTACATTTCATATGTGCTCTTATCTCTACTTTCTGCACGTTATATTGTGTAATTTAAATACATATCACCTAAATAGCAAGTAAATAAATTATTAAAACTGGGAATAAATTGAGTAATGTGTTTTTTAAGAATTTAAGGTTATAAATAAAAGTAGTTTAAATTAGGGTGTTAAGTACCTTTAATCAATAGTAATTTAGTGTTTTCAAATGTTTAAGTGCCTTGTTTACCGAACGTGCCATTAAATTTGTTTATTTATTTCAGAGCGGCACTGATCATGGTCGGGTCACGTGTCTATGTTGGCGGCCTGCCCTTCGGCGTACGGGAAAGAGATTTAGAAAAGTTCTTTAAAGGATTTGGGAGAATCAAAGACATTCTCATCAAGAACGGCTATGGATTTGTGGTATGAAATCTATATTCTATTAATTTTTTTCAATTCAAACCAAATATTTGCTTCAATTTTGAAATAAACTGATTTGAATCATTCTTCATGAATGCATAAACAATTTATATAATTTTAATGAATTGGTCATTAAATTTCAATTAGTACATATTAAATTTGATTTTCAAATATAAGTAATAGATAGAATTTGTTATAACGATGCATACTTTTATACCAAATAATAATTAAACCAGTCAATACATCGACTGTTCATTAACCAATATGCATAATGGACAGTTAATGAATGGACAATTTAATTACCATGTGGCACAAACCGCATGGTAATTAACCCTTCGGGTGCCTGGTGGGTAAAACTTACATGGCGTGCCTGGTGGGTCTGTGGGACCCGGTAACAAAATGCTTGTTTTTTACTTATTTTATTAGTCAGAACGCCAAATTATGTGTTTATATTTATTTTAGAGCTGTTTAGCTATATGAATGAAAAATAAAATTAAACTAAAGTTCTTCTATAAAGTTATATTAAAAAAATTAAAAAGTCTCCAATTTTACGTAATAAAAATAAACACTTATGTTTAAATCGACAATATTATTTTTTTTAATTGAGGTCAATAATCAAACTTTACATTAATTTAAGGCACTAATTAATCAACTTACAAACTTTTATATTTTGATATAAAAGTAACAAAGGTATTGCTTGTAACTAATCTGTATTTATGTGACAATTTTCACAATCAAAAATTACGTGTTCCAAGCAAATATGACTCGTGCAAGACACATAGATGTATTTAGACTTGTGATCTTTTTGGTTAGGACATACATAACAACGCTTTTTCGTACCAGCATTATGTTTTTCGGGTGGTGGCTCTGAGGGTTCCCCTAAATGAGAGCTGATTCTCTTACGTAAAGTAAAATAAGATTTTGCATCCTACAACTATTACGTCTTTCAGTCTGATGTAGAGCAGTCAATACTATGCCCATTTTTTTATGAAGTTCCCCTTAGTATCCGAATTGTTTAACATATGAATAACGTTTGAATTAACATTCCGTTTATGCCAGTAGTGTTGATAATCCAGAAACAATAATCAAGGCCTTTATATATTGATCTGTGACCAAAATTACTTAATGGCTGGGACATATAAATCACTTTTGATGGTTGTATATATGATATCCCTGTTATTTGGTTCGTTATAGACTTTTACTTCTTCCTTGTCAACATCAGAATTATGTATCTGACTCATCTTCACTTTCATCAAAAACTACATCCTGATCTTCATTTTCATCAAAATTTCTCTCTAAAGCTTAGCGAATTTCATCACTTATTAATCGCCCAGTCATTATAACTGCATCAATGTTTTTTCCATAAATAATTTACCACTCAATATAAATTAAAGAGACAAAACAAAAATAATAGCTTAAAGATTAAAAGTTACGCCGCGTGCCTGGTCGGGTCCCTGAGACCCGAGCGCACACAAAATACGTATTGTTTGGATGGGTGTACGTTGTGGACAGCGGGAGAGTAGTCAAAATAGCCGTTAGTTTATATCGCGAAGCTACACGGGAGTGCAGCGGGTTTGCTACAAAAATTTAAAAGTTATCGTTGATTTTTTGAAGTGACGGGTCTGTCAGACCCACCAGGCACCCGAAGGGTTAAATTTAATGAATATGGAAATTTCAAATTACATTGGTTTCTATAATTCCTCTCCATAGAGAAAGTTAGAACCAGATATTCATTAAAAATGTTTGTTTTTTTTACCTAATCAATTTAACTATCACAAACTGTATGATATATTTAATTTTTTATTGATATTTTAATCTTCTGAATTCTCAGAATTCATGGCCATGTATTTATTGCTTATTTATTTTTAGGAATTTGAAGATTATAGAGACGCAGATGATGCTGTCTATGAATTAAATGGAAAAGAATTGCTTGGGGAAAGGTAAGACAGGTTTAATTTATATTGTTAAATGTAGTTCTATCTAGTTAGTATATATTGCAATGTAACCTGAAATAATAGTTTACCATTCATTTTTCAATAAATTAATTAGTTTAAAAAGATAAAAGTTTTGTTATGTATAAATTACGAGGAACTTGGTAATATAATAACTTAATTTTTTACAATTTCAAACACATATTTCACTTATACTATTTAATATATTTTTAAATGATTTAGAAGATTACACAAAAATAATTTATTTTTATCTCATTTTTTTAACAATAAACAAGAAGTCTATTGAGTAAATTTTAATGTAATAGTTGTTCATTTGCTGACATCTTGTCTATCACCAATCTCCATTGCAGTCATTTCTTGCAATTGTACTGTTGAAACTGATGACGTAAGTGTTCGGTGGTGGTACAGCGTGTACGGGAGGGTGGGCTAACGGACGGTATGCTACAGGGTGGTGGTGGAGCCGGCGAGGGGTATCGACCGCAGCGCGGACCGCTATCGCCGAGACCGCTACTATGAACGAGACCGCGGCCGGTCGCGATACGAGTAAGTGGTTGTGTTGTAGGGTGTCGCCGTGACGGTTGGATCCGCACCCACGTATTATAGTAACACATTTGTTACCAAACCATCTAACAATTTCTTAAAAGAGCTACCTTATGGTGAGTGGTCACCATACTTGCTCTACAAGGAGTACAATTTCTCTTGCAGTTATCCATTTGAGATGTTTTGTCCCTAGTGCTAGTAACAAAATTGACTTGTTTACTTGCAATTGCAACAAAATTATGGAGTCAATTCACACAGGCACAAACCGACAGCCTTCCAAGATCATAGCAGTCAGTATTTACCAAAATATTGTCATGTATTATTTTCCATTAAAATTTTAATGTAGAATGATAAATATAATGTAAGGAAATTGGGCATATCAGTTAGCAAGTCTAATCTTATCAGTATGCACTGTGGTGGTCAGTGTCCATTGAGTAATACATATTTTGATAAGTAATATGAATTTTTTAAGTAGGTTATTATTAATGCCAAAACATTTAGAGAACATTCAAATATTATTGTTAACTGTACATTTACTTTGAAAATTGTTATGTATAAAATCCTTTTTAGACAACAGACTTTTGAGGACAACATGTCTAGTTGAATACCAATTTTCTCTAAATATTTATGCACATTTGACAAATCATATTAGTTACATTGAAATAAATATATTTCAATTAAACTAATTTAGTCAATTTCTTTCTTCAGTGACTACAATTACAGATACGGCCCGCCGACGCGCACGGAGTATCGACTTATCGTCGAAAATCTGTCTAGCCGCATTAGCTGGCAGGTAAGAGACTGAGCGGAATGGAAAGTCCATCATCATCCCATCACAATCACTCAGGGTTTGGAGCTACACGGTCATGAGGGCTGGGCGTACACTACCAGGGTCGTTGGTCACTTGTGTTCTAAGGATGCGGCAATTTCAATACAAGAGGAGCAACAATGTGGCAACAGTAAACAAGCAATGGTATGAAGCATATGAAAACCATAACTGAAGATGGCATCGCGCATGAAGGGATAACTCGGATATTTGGATGACTTCAAGATGGGACAATGGACCATGAAGAAGACAATTGACGTGTGTGAATTCACTATACCAGGAAGACATGTAAGATTCTGAAATCCAGAGATGATGAACCAGACAGTTGGATACCGAGATTAACTCTTGCTTTTCATAAACTAAAAAACATTATCAATAAATTTTTCGATAAGTAGATTCACATAATTCTTTGTATTTTAACTTGTCTTATAATATATTAAATACATATGAAAGTAAACTTATACACCTGTAATACATTACGAGCTTATAGATGGTTTTTAAATAACGACAGAAGGTGGCGTTTCGTGCCCTGAGCCCTTCCCCGATGTAGCCCGTGTGAGATGTGGTCTGAAGCGATGTTAGGAGGGTATCGGTCTGCGGCGCCCCAGGGGACCCGCTCCAGCCGCCGGCCCGTCAAGGTAAAGTCGACAGGGGGGCACTACTGGAGCCGCTCTCGCTATGTGCAATCCCATTTTAATTCATATCTCACATTTTTATATTAAGTTTGTGCTCCCAATAGAAACCAGCTGTCAAAGTGGTCGATGTTGTGGAAGCGTTCATTTTTTTATATATATATTTCTTTTATTTTGGTGCCTAGACAGTTTTTCGTGGCCGGTGCTACCTGTATGGGTGTCATTGCTTATTGGAATGGTCAAAATGAATGGTTGGAGTGGTGGAGATTACATGAGTCACTGAGGGATGGTTATCGAATTACTCACTACGCATACAACGTAGAGATGTGGAGAAGTGGCGGATTATACAAATGGAATAATGAAAGTTTAATTGTACTCTCGGAAAAGAATGAAATACCTGTCATTCGAATTCCTCGAGGATTTTGCCTGATTGATGGTATCACGAAATCGAAACTAAAACACAAAATGACGATGACGATGCACCGGAAAGGAGGATATATCTTCAGCATTTTACATAAAAAATAAATATAAGAGCAATAAAATGAGGAATTACATTGGAAAAAGTGAGGAGAAACGCGGGGGACAAGAGGAGTTGATTAGATGCGATGATGTGCAATTATATAGATGTAAACCAATAATGGAGTATGGAAACCAATATCAGAATCGTTTTTATAATTTGCTGCAACTGCGATGTTTCGAATCCGATGAATGTTTACAAAGACGTCTCTGGAGCAACATTTACATGAAGCAGCAATTTTCCCTTACCGTGCAAACTGTTTTATATAAGAAATGATAACCAGTTGGTTGACCGTCTACGAAATATCTGTTTTGGCACAAATCATGTTTTTTTTTTGTTTGAGACGTCTTATTCATTCGGTAGCACATACATTATAAATATTCTTACGGTGTTCACCACACCTTTCCTATATTCGCCATTTACATGATGATATCGTATTTTTTACCATCTTTCGGGGCTGAATACCTTGATGATAATTTTATATCTGATGAAGGCTTCTAGGAAAGGTTTTTTGGTAAGCTATTAACAATCAATACTCACGAGCTTTGTTGGTTTACAGGACTTGAAGGATTATATGCGCCAAGCCGGCGAAGTAACTTACGCTGATGCTCATAAGCAACACAGAAATGAAGGGTAAGTTAATTATGGATAAAATTAATTTTTAATCACATTAAACATGAAAAGGCTATCATCAAGTCCTAATTTATAAGTATATACAACAAACAGCAACAACAACAACAGCCTGTAAATTCCCACTGCTGGGCTAAAGGCCTCCTCTCCCTTTGAAAAGAAGGTTTGGAACATATTCCACCACGCTGTTCCAATGCGGGTTGGTGGAATACACATGTGGCAGAATTTCTATGAAATTTGTCACATGCAGGTTTCCTCACGATGTTTTCCTTCACCGCTGAGTACGAGATAAATTATAAAGACAAATTAAGCACATGAATCAGCGGTGCTTGCCTGGGTTTGAACCGGCAATCATCGGTTAAGATGCACGCGTTCTAACCACTGGGCCATCTCGACTCTGATAATTATATGAATATATTTAATTTATAAAACGTTAATTACAGCGTGGTCGAGTTCGCGACGCACTCAGACATGCGCGCGGCGATGGAGAAGTTGGACGGCACGGAGCTCAACGGGCGGCGCGTGCGCCTCGTGGAGGACCGACGCTCGTCTCGCCGCCGCACGCGATCGTCCTCCAGCCGCTCGCGCTCGCGCAGCCGCGAGAGGCGCCGCTCCAGGTACCGCGACGAGCCCTAGCGCCACTTATATATGTGTATATATATATTTTTTTTTTATGGTATAGGTTGGCGATGGTGGGCCACCTGATGGTAAGTGGTCACCATCACCCATAGACAATGACGCTGTGAGAAATATTAACTATTCCTTACATCGTCACTGCGCCACTAACCATGGGAACTAAGATGTTATGTCCCTTGTGCCTGAAGTTACACTGGTTCACTCACCCTTCAAACCGGAACACAACAATACTGACTATTGTTATTTGGCGGTTGAATAACTGATGAGTGGGTGGTACCTACCCAGAAGGGCTCGCACAAAGCCCTACCACCAAGTAATATATGTATATGTTGCCAGACTAGTTCTCGCTGTTTAATTATGTACAAACTGAATGTTCAGAAATGTTCTCAACTAATTCTGTGGCCTTGTGTAAGTATATTTTATTTCTAATTTAATTGTGTTTTTAAATTTGTCAACACATTTTTAACAATAATTTATTTACCAGTATTGTGCAAAAAGGCATTACATGTTATATAAAAGAAATATTTTCCTCGTTTCCATGCTGATAACCAAAAGTCACCGGGCCACAGAATTGATAGCGTGTTTTATTTTTATATTTGATAAGCCAGTATTTCATTTTTGTGTTTATGATGATACTATACATTTTACCATCTTTCGGGGCTGAATACCTGTGAATGATAATCTATATTCTGAGATTTTTTTACTTATTCTCAAAGTAAGTCTTATATGTCTGAATTGTACTAATGAAAAACACAATGCAGTAGATCTCGGTCCCGCCGGTCGTCCCGCTCGCGCTCCAAGTCTCGCCCGAAGAGCAAGAGCCCTGAAGCCAAGTCTCGGTCGAGGTCCAGATCTAAGTGAGTTTGAGTGAATATTATAAATTTTTGATTCTCAGTAATAGGCCTTCTAGTAATCTTAGTCATTCGTGTCTTCAAATGACGGACTAGGTTTTATTTTTCGTTAACACCACTACAAAGCCTGTAAATTTAAATGATATTTTTTTATTACGATTTATTAAAACATTGCTTGCATGAGTTAATCAATTCTTTTAATATTATAATCGCAATTTTTTATTAAACATTGCATGATGTAAAGAATTAACCTAGTATTCATTTGGCTAGGTGTGTTATTTCATGTGCTGAGCAAAATTTAAAATCGTAAGTATTTAGTCCTAGTACATACTATATGTATTTTAGTGTTGTATGTAGCGTGTAGACACAAAAAACCACGTCGACTCGCGCATTAGCGACCGAACTTTCGTATAATATAAAATAAGAATTGTCCTCATTCGATGTATAGATATTAGTAGCTAAAGATTAAATGCCCGTTCCTACCGTTTGTCGTACGCGACTCGCATAGGGATCGCAGCCGTTCGAGATCAGCTTCCCGTAAGTCCGAGCGTCGGTCAGAGTCCCGCCAGTCCCGCGAACGCTCCGCCTCTCACAAATCACCCGACCGCAACGGAAGAACGTCGCCGTCCCGCTCAAAGTCAAAGTCAAAGTCGAAATCAAAGTCCCGCTCGCCGAAACATGACTCCAAGTAAGTTTGTGCTTTCAATCCGGTCTGACAGTTGTGTGATGTTGAGAGATTATAATTTCATCATTATAACTATGGTTACTTGTTTTTGAATTATTTTTTTTTAATTTGTCTCTTATATATAGTAATATTATAATATGAACAATCGTTGAAGTATATAACCTCTCATCAAGTGTCTTAGCATTATTGTCAGATAGTACTGAAGCAATAATCAAGGCTATTGGCATTGATTGCAACATTAAAATTATATGAATTTGTAACTAATTGATGGCACAATTTATTTCATTTAATAACTCTTACCATATTTTCCTGCATCATTTGAAGAGAAACTACTGTCAAAGCCAGGTGAGAATTAGTCAATGGTCGATAGCAGTAGAGCATCACTCGTTTTATGTTGCTTTGTGTGCTTCTTGACTTAAATTTAGTTAATTCCTTATTTTTGCCATATATTTTTATTATTTCTTATAATAGTTTATTAAAGAAAACAAATACAGTATCTATTATTTATTTAATACATTCAATTTCAAAGCAGTTACAAAGTAACAGTTCCTTTAAATGTATATCATAATTTATGATATATTTTTTCTCTAGGGAGAGGTCTCGCTCTCGCAGCAAGGACGCAGCGTCGCCGAAACGTGAGGAAGAACGCCGCGAAAGCAAGTCCCGCTCGCGCTCCCGATCCCGGTCGGCGTCCCGCGAGCGTTCCATGTCCCGCGATCGGTCCCGCGACCGGTCCCGCTCGGCGTCCCCGCGACCCAACGGCGACGCCCCCGAGCGCGCCAGTGCCGAGCGCTCCCCGCGCAGCGGCGAATAAAACTATAGATATAAGACTTATTATTATATTTCATAAATTTATGTGTAGTCTTGTGATCTCGTGACTTAATTTCCTTTTCGACGGTCCTTTTGATGGACCTCGGTCCTAAATTGTTCAGTGACGCGCATTCCTGGCGGCTTGTTCATTAATCGAAATGTAATGTTTTATAAAGGGTCACGGATAGTTTATGGAAATGTCATTGTGGGCTAGTGAATGTTGTTGTAAAATGCACATTGTAGGCAGTAAGTGATTGAGAAATATTTAATTTACTGATATTTTACTGCTTTTAAATACTTTAAAATATTCTAATTTAGTTTTAATTTTATGAGATGTGCAATTCTAATTCCTAAACAGTAACGTTTGTAAAATGAAGAGATATTTTAATAAATAATTTGATTTAAAATCTTTCTAAGATTGACAAATTGCTACTGAGAAATAGTACATTTATTTACCTTTTTTTAGGTAATTAGAATGAATTGTCATTGACACCCTATTGAAATAGGTTAAGGTATTTTGTAAATACTGTATTGTTTATAAGGCACCAAAAAATAAATAAGGTTTAATTATTTGCTGCTTTTAATTTCTAATTTATTTATAATATGCCTATCCTAAAACCCGTACAAGAAACAGCCCAGAAACCTGATAATATAGTAATCTTCTGGCCTAAAAGACCACAAGTTTTAGGCTTAATTTTAGATACTCGCGCTATGCAAGATACTTTATATACCTAACATTCTAGATTACTAATTTTTTTTTCGCATTAGTTCTTGTGTAATGTGAAATCGTAGTTGAACCGAATATAGATAAAAGATTAGATCTGCTCACGATGGTTTTCCTTTACTGCGAAGTAAAAGAGAAATTCTAAGCAAACATATCACCCTCCAGCCCTTATACCAATTCTACTTGGGGTCAGCGCAGCATGACTTCTCCTTATATACTTCTCTGTCGGACGTCAACACAAAAGTAACAATCTTTCTAACCAAATCGTCTTCCACGCATTCCATCCAATGTTTCTTTGGTCGTCCTCTACCTCTATATTCATCCACATCAACGGTCAAGACTGGAAGGTCTTGGTCAAAGAGAACCGGACTAAGTTGCAAGCAATTACAACATGGTCCTCATACCTCCTCATAATATGTCATACCATGACAGTCGGTTACCACATAGCTTTTTGGTTACCGGTGCCACTTTCAAACTTCCTCATATTATGTACTCATTCCTTACTATATTCATTCGCGTTTACCACACATTCCTCTCGGCATTCTCATCTCACCCACATGAAATTGTCTTTCTGTCATAGGGATGACTACAAAGTTAGTTGTTGGGCTACAAAAGGTTTTCTAGCCCAACAAACTAAGCATACAAAATCTCAGTTGTGCCTGTTTTGATTTAAACTCGATGTTGTGAAGCACGGTATTTTCCTCTGAACTTATCAATATTTTAATATATTTTTGTAATTGCAAAATGCTATGAAGGAAAGGTGACGCAGTAATGATTGTAAAATTAGTAAATTTATGCTAAACGTGACTTTTTTTAGTGTATATGCTAAAAATTGTAACAAGTGCCTGTAATGAAATATAGCAAAAGCATAAATACGTGTTTTTTTATTTTTTAGAACAGGCAATAATGTTTTCATTTGAAGAAACGTACTCCTAAACATTTAAGTTGCAAACGTCAGGTCTGATTTTGGAACTGTAATCTAAAACTATAACGTAATTCACCTACGCATACATCAAAATAGGTTTATTAGCGTTTTAAAAATAATAAGGTTCTAAGCTGTTAATTCAATTATGCTCCTGGGACTTACGATAGAATTGAAACCATTATAAAAAAAATATAAAAACAAAAGATCATTGTTTCTGCATTTCTGGACGTATTTAGTAAAAGTTTAAAAAATTAAATTTAATAATTTTGGGATTCGGAAACTGACCAAGACCAGTAACTAATGATATATTCCGGCTAAATGAAAATATTAATTAATATGTATTATACATTTTCTAGAAGCCTACAAAAATATATTTCTGTTATAAAAAAAGTTTAATCGTGATGATATTCCGTATGCATGATATAACACATGCAGGCATACTAAAATAACAATTACACACAACGCACGCGCCAAAATTTTATAACTTTTAAATTAAAGAGAAAAATTAAAAATAAAACAAAAGATCAAATTCTAATAAAAACAAAATTGCATGTTGTGTTTCATTATTTTCAGAATCATTCTGGACATCATTGTGAGAGACAAGACTTCGCAAATAATATGATTATATATTTTATTTATAAAAAAAATAGTTCTGCCCCTTTTTAGCTGCAAGTGTTAAGGTTAAAAGGTAACTTATTTGCTAATTCAGACTAATCCCTCCGTGCTAAATATTATTCATGTCAGTTTAGCTGCAAGATATATTAATATTATTAAAAAGCAAGATTCGGTAAGATTCGTAGGTTTATCAATTAACAACGAATCGCCATTATATGGAGAGAGAGGCAGTTCTTGATAAGTTTCTTTTTTTACGCGTTACAATGTTATGTTCCCTAACTAATTAAACCATTCGTTATTATTTTAATACATACTTCTTAAACATATTTTTTAAACTCATAACTAGCTTAACCCAATTATATTCAATTTGTAGAATTTGGTTAGTTTCACAGTTTTGATAGAGCAATAAAATTCTGCATCTATCTTCTTTAATTATTTAAAGTTAGTGTTTAGAAATACAAAAACTAAAACGCTTCCTTTGGAGTCATCGAGTTGTGGGTTTATCGTTCCTTTATAAGTAAAGGCATGACATAGTTAACTAACCTATTTTATTTCCTTATCTAAACGAATTCATTCAATTAATTAGTTTTTTATAGTTCGCGGAATCATTAATAATGTCCGCATGATATAATGATAAAAATAAGTAATTAAAGGTAAAAGTTGTTAAACGAATATAACATGTAATTTCAGGAACTAACCTACTTCTTCATTATTGAAATTGTAGTTCAGAAATCGTTTATATAACTTTTTGAAGAAATAGAAGATTATTCTACTAATAAAAGTATAATTCTTGCATAACCTGGATATAAATAGGCTACGTTTCAGGTTGTTTAAGCGATATGCTTTTAATTGGGAAATCATTTTTACTGCTCGAATCGTAGTCGTAAATATCAAGAGGCATAAGATAAGCGAACAGACTCCAGCAGTTAAAATTATTTTCCGGTTTAAACTTGGAACCCGTAATATTTGGTATATAATAAAAGATTATATGTTATTAAAGTATTGCACATCTCGAATAAAAAGCGTCGTAGATGTATTATTGCTTGAAAATTAATAATGGTAATTTACTAGACGTTAATTATTTAATTTCATCGATTTCGACGTGTTTTCATTACGCTGATAATTGCACCAAACTAATTTACTTATTTTTTTCCACATGTGGATGTCATAAGTTAAAAATGAAACTTGAACATTTTGTAACAAAATGGAGGGTTTAAATGAAATTCGTTTTTAATCTTTTGTAAACAATTGTTTATTAACATTTTATTTCTCCTTTTATCGCTGCACATAATAATACACATTCGTCACATACACTCTGACAAATATATCACCGAAATAGCATTACAATGACTTTAATTGTGATAGGATCTATTTATGGAATTATTTGTTACACTCGTCCACATACGATTGCTTTCATTTTTCTTTTAACTGAGAAAAGAAATGTGAATATACTAAAAGTAAATAAGAAAGAAAGTACAATATATTTATGTAATGTTATATAAGAAAATACATAGAGCAATCAAGATCACTTTGTTCGCATGCAAAATAAATGTAGAAAAATAGCAAGAATTATTTTTTAAAAGATAAGTTCACTTATGAGAAATGGAATGATTCGAATTAATTGCCTTTCAGTATACTCACACTTAAATGCATACATGATTCTCATAGTGTCCAAAATTAAACCAAGAAGACAATTTAGCTTCAGTCAATTGTAAACAGAGTTCAAAAAATAAACAATGATTTTTCATTTACAGAGAAAGTAATAAACAATAATCGAAATTATATTTTTAATAAATAAATTAAAAATACTGTCATTTTATTGTTTCGGAACGTATTAATATTAAGGCGTATATAATTACAAAAATTAAAACAAAAAACAAATTCAAAAAGAAAAATGAAAGTACATCAACTGTGATCACTGTTTAAGTACGCTAGATATGATAATGTTACTTCTCGTAATGTTTCCTATTTTCACATAATTTATTATTACATTTTGTCATCTTACAAAATTAAATACAAGAACATTATTATTGATCATCAGTCTATTCATAGTTTGATATAATTTTACAATTTTGTCGATTTAACCCACATTAAATCTATCGAGTACAAAAGGCAACATAAGAGGTAACTATAACTTATAGAATAATATCTACAAAACGTTTAAGTAGTAAGTCGGTAATTTAACATAAATTATTTCAGAGGACCGTCGACGGCGGCTCGCAAATTCAATACGCGAATATG
Organism: Vanessa cardui; assembly: GCF_905220365.1. Classification (NCBI taxonomy): domain Eukaryota; kingdom Metazoa; phylum Arthropoda; class Insecta; order Lepidoptera; family Nymphalidae; genus Vanessa; species Vanessa cardui. The sequence goes on from NC_061143.1 coordinate 8,444,291, forward strand.
CGAGGGGTCGTGGACGATACATAAACAGCTTGTAATGTGTATTAAAATAAATAAGTTAAAACAACCAGTGATATCGCGTCCTATGTTGCCTAATGACACATATATTGTCACAGTACTCTTACGATAGTAATGGAGAATATACTTACATGACTAAAACTTAATAGTTTTTTTTATACACAATGACTTAGGTTATTACTTACTTAGGACATTTGTTTCTTATAAGTACTCAAATTATTTTAACCTATGGACTAATTACGTGCGCTGTGTTAATTACTGTGAGATTCGAGAGCGATTTCTACGACCTCCACGCTGTGACGTGAAGGGGGGAAAAATGGCGCTCGGATCGAGGAACAACTTTTATTCTATATTCCAGATACAAAAGAAGTGAAATCGGTGTAAAAATCTATGTCGATTTTCAAGAAAACCTGAACAAGATTTTTTTCAAATGTTTAATTAACAATCATAATCATAGGAACAATGACAATAATTAGTCAATCACAAAAAATCAATGTAAAAACAGAACGCATATTTTTGCGTTTTATATAAATTATTCTAAAATCTTATATAACGCACGGTTTGGTTTATATACTGGTGCGAGTCTAAAAAAGGGGACAGAGGGGCGTGAACTACACAGAAACTGTACAGACCACCGACTCGTGAGCATGAGACAACGGATTCATTGGCACAGATTATATTATACTATGTGTCGGATTGAACTGAAATCTAAATTAATTATGAAAATTCGCATGTTAACCGAGCTACTTTAAAATAATTACGTTTATAACAATTTAAGACATGATATTTTGTGATAGATACAGTAGTAAAGTAATGTTTGACGCAGCGAATTAACATGCGCTTGGAGCCGGTGGCCGTACGGAGCCTGTGGGCGGTCCACGCGGCGGACCGAGACCGCGCGAGCCGCTTCACCGTTACCTACAGAGATCGCAGACAGTGGACCGTGGTCCACTACCCCACAGCAAGCGCGGTCCTCGCCCAACCGAACACGCACGTGATGGTTACGACCCTAACTCGATCCACAGCTCAGACATCGAAACGGTACGAGGGTTACGGCGTATCGGGCGACGCTTGCCGATAAAGGGTGGAAAAAGCGATCCGAACCGCCGATACTATTTACAGGGCGTACGGATCGCGCTCAAATAAATATATCCGAATACTTACAACTAGCCGTCTATACAGGAGTCACTTTACACTTTACGCTATATGTACACGCGGCGCACAGCCTAGTTCGCACGAGCGTCCGATGTGAATAAATAAGTTAATGTTCATTGCCGCATTGGTTAGCACTACACTTGCGTGGCGAACGTGGGCGGCAGGCAGTGGTCGTCTAACACGTACACCCCTCCGCCTTCTAGCGCTCGCTTCACTAGTGACGTATCGCTGTAACAAAAGAAAGACACATTTAGTTTATTATAATGATGATAATATCGTTTTCCATCAACACTCAAAAATTGTGATTCTGTTTCACAATAAGTTAGTTTATGATAATGATGATAATTTTCCATCAACACTCAAAAATTGTGATTCTGTTTCAAAATAAGTGGAGATAATACTCGTGGGATACTGACCTATTGGCGCAATACGCCGAGTCCGCGGAGAGCCGCGACAGCCGCGGGTCGAGCGCCGCCAGCAGGCGCGCCGCGCTCTCGGTGTTGAGCGTCTTCCGCTTGCACTCCTCGGCCGCCGCGTTGTGCGCGTTCTGGCACTCGGGCACGGGCCCCTCGCACTTGCCCCACGTGTTGCGGATGACGCGCCCGCCGCCGCCCGCGTTGGCCGCGTTCTGCGCGCGCGCCTCCGCGTCCGCGGCGTTCTGCGCTCGCTTCCTGCGCCGCCGCACGCACGCCACGGCCACGGCCGCCGCCAGCGCCGCCGCCGGCACCGCGGCCGACAGCGCCGCGATGAGCGCCACGTGCCGCCCCGACAGGCTCTCCTCCTCGGGCGCCTCGTCGCCCACGCGCCTCAGGTGTCCGCCCGCGGGCTTGGCGGCCGCGAAGTCGGCCAGCGATACCGTGCAAGACTTTCCTCCCCAGCCCGTTGGACAGTTGCAATGGTAGCCGTCGACGCGATCCCGGCACGTGCCGCCGTTCCTGCAGGGCGAGGAGGCGCACTCGTCGACGTCGATGCTGCAGTCTTTCCCCGCAAAACCCGGTCGACAGCGGCACTCGTAGTCGTTGTCCAGAACGTGGCACTCTCCTCCGTTCGCGCAGGGTTTCGCTAAGCAGAAGTCCACGCGAGTTTCGCATCTCGGGCCCAGGAAGCCAGGCGCACATTGACATCTTTGTCCGTTCACTAAATCCACGCAGGTACCTCCGTGTTCGCAAATTATACCTGCGCAGTCGTCGATATCGATTTCGCATCGGTTTCCCCTGAAACCCGGTTTGCAGCTGCATCTAAAGCCATCTCCGGCGCGCGCGCAAGTTGCTCCATTTCGACAAGGATTAGCAGCACAGGGGTCGGCTTCGACGGCGCAGTCGACTCCCGCGTAGCCCGGCGGACAAGAACATACGTAGCCGGAGGGTCGCGGTTCACATGTGCCACCGTTTCGACAAGGTTGGTCGGCGCAAGTCAGTCTTCTAGTTTCGCATCGTGCTCCCTCGTAGCCTGATGGACAGGCGCAAGATAATTCACCGCTCTCGTCTGGAACGCAGGCGCCTCCATTTTGGCAAGGTCGGACTGCGCAGGAGTGAAGTGATTTTTCGCAATCGGGACCCGTGTACTCCGGTGGACAAACACAGGTGTAACTCCCTTGCCCGGTATTGTGGCAAGTTCCTCCATTTCTGCAGGGTCGATGGTTCGTGCAGTAATTTAGATCTTGGTTACAAAATAGACCACCCCAGCCCTCTTCGCATATGCAGTCCCACGGCTTAGAACAGGTACCGTGTACGCATCCCGGATGCCGCTCGCACTGGTCGCAGAGTTCGCCCACCCAGCCCGAATGACAACTGAAATTAAACAAAAACAAACGTCAGTAAATTATACAACGTGATAACAAGCGACTAAAAAGCGTAATATGTCTTTCTTCGCAGCGAACAATGAATGAGGAGGATGAATGATTTAGAGCCAGGAGAACGTTAAGCGTTTAGCACAAAGGTGCGAAGTAGATACTCACATGCATTCGTCGGGCTTGAGGCAGTGGCCGTGCTCCGCGTCGCAGCCGGGCAGGCATCTCGCTGCAACAAAAGGAATAGATTCGTTAGCGCATCACAAAGACAAAACGCACACAATGGAAGGCTAGCGGTGGTACTTCGAAGCAAAAACGGTCGATAATTCCTCACCGGTACGCAGTTTCACGTATTAGCTTTGGAATCTACGAAGAATCGCAAAGGACACGGTAACAAAGAGAGAGGTTCGTTAGCGTCCCGAGTCGGGGGCGAGGTCACGCGCACTGATCATTTATCTTCAACTATAACCGAAGCGAGATTCCATACGAACTTTATTACTCAAATTAATTTTCTTATATGCATACTTAAAACCTACTTTCAGGGCGTAAATTCAGTCCTTCGTATCCCTTTATTTCATAAAGGTATAATATTGGATTCTAAACATTCATATTTTATTCGGACGTGATGTATTACGAACGTAATATGTGCGCATCGTTAACCGTGTGATTTACGTGTTATACTCGGCGAACCTTACCCTGTTCTGGCTTCACCATGTAATGAAAATGTAATGGAATAATCTTGAATGTACGTGTGCATTGCGGTTTAAGTACAGAAGAAGGTATTAATAACAAAAAGAAAAGAAGTAATGGCACAGTGAGCGTTGTAAAAAATAGTGTTTTGAAATGAGAAGTGCGGTGCGGCGTCGTATCGGTCGGGTGCGCATGGGCAAGTTATCGGAGCGAATACAAAGGGGGCAGATAGCGCGGGGAGTCTAACCGTCACTCGACCGTTACTAGTCCCCTAACTCACTAGAAAAATACTAAGACGGCGCCATTTTGTTTGCCACATTACCTATCCTAATGCATATTTAAGTCTGGCTTTCGCGTTCTAAATTGAACGAGGAAACTGTTCTGGTCGGATATATCTCTGGATTTCCGAGCTCAGTGGCAGAGATATAATAAAGGAGATTAGTCCGCCCGCCGCTCCCTAGACCGTAATATAGGTTTAAACTCAGCCGGGCTAACACAAAGCCCTCCGAACTCTCACAGAGCGTTCGCAAATCCGCTTACGATTCACTCAGCTAAATTGGTAAAGTTATTTAATATTTATTCGCCATGGCATACCACGGTTGTTGTAGATGAAATTGAAAATATAATTCACTTTCACGGATTGCAGTATTTACTTTCGCAAGTGGAATCGTTTGATTCTTAACAACATTTTTAACCTTTGTATGGCTATTTATAGCGTTAAATAACTAATAGTTTTAGGACGCATAAAGAATAGAAACAACGTCGGCATCGAGAGACATCAAAGATTTTCGAGTAGCCGTAACTTAAATTATAATTGAACTATCCAGTACACATGCTCCTCGAGTTTCCTTATCGAAGCCCTTGAACGTTAGTAAATCGGGAGTCATAAAAATTACACTTCAAGAAAAGTATTAGGTTAAGTGTGCACGAGAGCTGCTTTATAGATGTTTACCGCTCCCCTAGCTATTAATTATTATCAATGAATACGAACCGTATCGATTTCTAATGGTAAGGCACGCCGCACTGCGACTGGCCAATGCTATACAAAATACGAAACAACTTTGGCCTTTGCGAGGTCAGGTAAAGACAAAAGCGTCCTCCGAGGAAGACGCACACGTGTTCAGAGTCGAGCAAATATTGAACTGTTCAGACATCTGTTTCTATTCGAAGCGGAAATTAGGTGCGCGTGGGATTGGATTTGCGACTCCGCACAGAAGGTAATATTCGTGAGAACTCCACTCTCGCTAACAATTAGGCGAAATTAAGCGGCCGTTAAGGGGTTCGCTCGCGATGTTTACCCTATCATTAAGAAGGAGAGCTGGACGATCGAGATAATGCCGTCGGGACATGCAAATAAGTTTTCGGGATGTTATGCTTTCCCAGAAAACGAGATACCGTTCGGCAGATGTGAGGCAAGTATCATGACACGGTCAAGTACAAAGTTTATTTCGATTGGAGTTTGGTTCTCGTTTAAAGGTGTTTTTGACCCGGTTCGCGGCGTCTGTGTTGCGCTCGCGGGCCGATGTGTGCGTGTGCAAGCGTAGAGCGGTGTTTTCATTTCATTATGGCCGCTTCATTCGCTTTTACATTTTCGTAATCACCGAAGTACTCACGTACTACGGACGACGTTTATATCTCCCATTGTATTTCATATGTAACTAAAACTGACTGAGAGAAAGTAAAATATTATTAAAGTTTCTCTCACGGCAACTTAAGAAATTTCTCGCCCATCATAAATAGTTGGCATATTTCTCGACCGCAACTGTTTACTTTTACCAGAAAATTGTGATTTCGTGGTTATCCCGTCGCGTGGTCGTCCTAGGATCGCATGGCTAGCGGGCGGACAGCCCTGGCGTGCGAGCGGGACGGAGCGCTACGCGGAGCAAGGTGCGGTGTCTCTCTCTCGCGCGTTTTTTTGCGGCGCCGGAGTGTGGGAACGCGGCGGCAGGTGGGGCTGCCGAGATTGCGACGCGACATCCGCCCGCCACAATGCATCTTGAGACGCACCGCTTTGTTTTACAATACAAGACGCGATGTGTTTAACATACGTCAGAACGTCGTAATGACGTTTGAAACGTTTAGATTTTTTATTGACAGCCATCCGCTTGATCGCGATTCATTAGAATTGCAAATCAATCGCTGTTTTGCTCTGCGGAACCGGGAAAAGTGGGTGCAATGTAATCAACGAGTCTAATCACTTTGACGCCGACTTTCTTCGTAAATCGAATTAATTGAAGAGAATGTACGGTTTTAAATGAAGTCTAATTAAAAAATACATTGAAAATATTCCTCCGAAAGTGATAATGAAAAGGGCAGGGTATGATGTATGTCGCTAATGAGACGCGCGGGCGGTATTTTCTCTTGCTTTTGTTTACAAATCCGGCAGCATTCAAAGACCACACCGGCTCGATCGGTCGCACGCTCGCCGTTAAACATGTGACAATACTTTAAAGTACATTAATTTAAAGCTATATTATTTATATCGATGAATAAAAAGTAACCTAAATTGAAGTATTTTTTTATGATTTATCATCGCGGTCAGACTTGACGGAATTGAATTAACAAAACATTAATGTCAGTGATTTAGTTTATGCCGCGCAATAAATTTTAATGACGGATGAAGATACATATCTAGAATTAAATAAACGACGATTATAAAACGAATTTAAAGGAAATAATTAAAATGTAACAAGATGAGAAGATTTTCACATAAAACAATACCTTTTAGAAATGTAATGAATTTGATAACAGATGAATTATTATTTATGTGTTAAAAGGAAGCGACGTGTCGACGCGGTCATATTTAGGTTTTTGAACTCAAGAATTTAGTTGGAGACCTCGCTATAAAAGGTCATTAACATTACCAAATATAAATAAGAAAATGTTATTATATTTTGTAGAGAATTTAATAAAGTAAAATATTCCACTTGAATGGTATTTTAGGATGGATACAGTTCCTGCGGATTATGGGAGGTTGCGAACCTCCTTTGACCTCAATGACTCAGTAGTATCGAGGTTAGAAAGCATTACATGTGCCACGTGAAAGGTCATGTTTAAATTAGGTTTATGAGAGGATGTTCGACCGAATTTGTCATCGTAACCCATTAATGAGGAAGACTAATTTAGGAATGCTATTTTAATGATCATTTACGGGCGCTACGCACACCAACTGACAGATGTCACTGTATAAGTCTATTACGAAATCCACTTACGTTTCGAGCAGTAATCCCCGGTCCATCCGGTCTTGCAAACGATTTCGCCAGAGGGAGAACAAGTGTAGTGTCCGAAAGCATCGTCTCTTGGTCTGCAGAGAACTTCACACCCTGGACCGTAGTAGTGCGCTGCGCACGTAACCCGGTAGGATAGCTTCAGATGTGCTCCGCCTACATTGCCCCACCGCTGTTCCTCCTCTATCCATGGCCCTCCAACGTCAGCTATGCTCTGCTTTGTCATCCGCGCAATGAGTGAATCTGAAATAAGAAAACATTTTTAACATACGATTTCCAACTCTATACAAAGCGCATAAAGATACACATTCATCTAATGCTCCCACAGAATGAGATCGAAATCTCGTAAGGATAACGACACGGCTTAATTCGATAAAGAAAAAGTAATTTGTTTATCAGCGTGGGAAAGGGTATGGAAGCAAATTGACCTGTTACTGTGGCCTGTTTGACGCCCGCATTCAAACGCGAGATTTCATTGTTCCCAAGCGTGATTCACTGTTTTGGTTCGTTGGCGCCCGTTTGATTGATTAAGAGTTTTAACCACATTCTTGCATCGTGTAACTCGTTGCCATAACTATTTACAGCTAATAAGCGCTATATAAGGAGAAAACGTTGGAAAAAAATTGGAAGTGCGAGAGCAAGGAAGGCTGAGCTCGCATAACTGCTAACAAAAAGTGTTCCGCGCAAACTACCCGCACTGATTAAAAAAATAAACTGCCAATCCATTCATCAAAGAGATGTGAGTTGTGAGACGGAGGCGCGCTGGGAAACCTTCGCGTCGACCAGTTCCTTTATTTATCTCTCTTCGTGTATGCCCACTTTTTCTCTTTTTGCTACGCTCGACGTTACATTCCTAAGCCGGTAATCCCGACAGCAGATAAAATTAAACCAGACGCGAAACAAAATTAAAAGGTATATAAAAACGATCGATCCCAACTAATTTCGTGGCGTATGGCATTCGATAGCATAGGATTGTTCTTCGGTATTGTATGGGGTGTCAGCGATAAAGCATATCGAGTAATGAGAATGCGTTTATCTTCAATCGACTCATTATTCTTTTGTTTACAATCACAATTTATTAAAACGTCCCACCATTTTATTTTTAAACAAAACGTTTATGTAAGTAAAAAGTTTCTACTTGACGTTTCTTACGTAATTCTTTATTATGTGTAATAAGTGACGAGGAATCGCAATGCGAAGCCGGAATACCTCAGTGTATACAATTGAACGTAAGCTTACACCGATCGTATCTGTGCAATAAATCTAGAAGATAAAACACGTACCTACACTCGGAGCTCGCCCAACGAAAATATAATAAATATCAATAAATTCAATCCGCGATCGATTCGAATAGAAAACGTAAATCGTGTTATTGGATAGATTTTAGCGCTTGAACTCGCGAAATCTTTATCGTCATATCGTACGAACGTGATCGACAATCGAAATAAAAGAAAGAACAATATCTAATATACAACATTATAAATCTTTGTGTGGTAATTTTAGAGGATGGTGTAATATGATACGTTCGTTACAAAGAAGCGTTATTAAAGCGAAGTGCAGAGTTCGGAGGGAATTAGAAAAATGATGTGTGGGAACGGAGCCGGAGCGGCGTGCAATTTAGTTCGAATGTGCGCAGAGAATTATGGCAACCGTGCACTTGGCTCAGGTGCGCTAGGGCTGCTACCCGAGTGATATATGAGCGTTTGGACGTCGTACGTTCGTATCTTTTATAAAACGAACTTGAAAAATTAACCATCATATATTAAAAGTATGCATATGTGAAAATGTTACATCCTTACATTATAGCCAGCCCAGACGGCCGTAATTTGTAGGAAAATTGCTCAACGCTTTTTGCCTTCTACGTACAATAAAGTTAAAAGATTTCATTGGTTGCTGCGGAGCCGCTACAAATTACACTCATCATCCCAAATTATTGTCGAAACGATATTAAATGAAGGTGTATCCTATTGCGTCTATTAATGTAGTTCCAATTTACAAATAAATAACACATTTAAAGCAGAACGGGGCAACAACACCGGTACGTGCTGGTCTGACGTCTCATAACCCGTAATTACGCGCCCAGAGGTCACACAAATAAACTAAGAATAAATTCACCGATACAAACAAAAGAAAGCGAAATAACAGATAATTTGACTCGAGCTCGATATCAGAGGCGGACGAAGTCGATTTGGTATGTTTTAAACGCGATTTTAGGGAAGACAGGGGATGGGATCACGCGAACCGGCTTCCGTTGATCGTCGATCAATCAATAAGGCCACCGGATGCTCGTTCTAGTTCATTATATAGGTTGTGGATTGACAACTAGTACTCGATCTGGTTCGGTGATGGTCTAATTGCTGGGAGCTCGCGTCGAACGTGAATGAAAACGAAATCGCCATGTTTTTGTCCCGTTTTACAGGCGAATCATTGACAGTTGTCTCGATTTCTCGTTTTAGACACCTGCCTAACCGGCCGACACGTTGCCGCTGGCGCTGTGGGAAACGGCATCTCATCAATGGACCGAGCACACAAACGACTCACTTCTTTTGTTTATAAAACTGTCCACTTCTAATGCTCGAGGTGTATTTGAGTTCGAGTGCGCGCTCGACGTCGCGCCCTGAGTTAGATAAACAGTCACACAATTTCGTGTTAGCGTTTGAGGGTTTAAGACTCTCGGGAAATTCGAAAAACAACACACAAATTCTTAGTTTTTAATACTAAAAAAAATTTGTCGCAAAACTCAGTACTAACACTTTAAAGTAAAATAACATATTTGTTGCGACACAAAATATTGCGTAATATTATCATGATAACTGATTTAGTTTGTTAAATTAATGAACCCAAAAAAAAGTTTATGAAAATAAATCCGACAATTGTAATTTTAAAGGGAAAGAGCCGTCACATAAGAGCATCATAATCGGATCTCGTCGGTAATATTAGGCAGCGGCCCCGCGGCTGTTTACTTCGCGCCAGACCAGACACGTAATTGCCTTACGTATCTGTTATCACTACTCTCTTTTCACACGCTCCTATTCTTGTTCAAACAATACGTAGGTGTAAATCGAGACAGTGCAATAATCGTAAACGAAGTGGCGACTCGATAAACAAAACGCACGGGATGAGACATTGTTGCTCACCTATTATCCGGAGCATGTGCTTAGCATCTGTCGACAGCGCTTCCCGAGTGAGCCAACGCCTGTTACATCATAAATTGAGCCTTCCGGACCGTCTTCCGTGATTTTTTATCCAGTCAAGCCATACGACGACGAAAGATGAAGTGTAAACTAAAGTCTATTTCCTCGGAGGCAAGTTTTTAGCATTATGTAAACAATACATTGGGCCGTTAGTGCGTTCCAGGTGCGACCCCGACTGCCTCGGGCGACGCACAAAAGATTTCGGTGAAGGAGCGAGCGACGTCAGAATTGCAAGCGAACCAGTCCATTGTCGGGCGGCTATTTGTTTTGTACAAGAATCCCTTTCTACGTCCCCGTAAGCCATCTACTCATTGTTGCATTCATACTTATCTGTGATATATTGCATACTTCGGTTTGTGTAGCTATTATTCGCGTTTCTCGGATGCTTTCTGAGCTGTATCCTAAGATGCAGGGGATCGCGGTAACCAAACAACAGAATTCGTTTTGAATGCAGCTGTACCTATTATGTTAGAAAAAACCGAATGTGATTTAATTAAACATTAGCCCAATGGGTCGATAGTGAGTGAACACAAACGGCGTGCATGTAACCTGTTATTATGGTTGATTAGATTTCTGTTGGTAACATTTCTCGGTAGTGCGTCGGCGCCGCCCATCGCTCCCGCGCCGTATTAAAAATATACCCGTCCTCTTAAGCTATCCACTTCGAACGCTAATGATTTTCGGTAAACCGGCCCGTAACACTCCTCCGTATCTTTAAATCTCTTTTAAGTAAATCACCCACAGTTTTTGTTACCCGGTCAGGAGTAGTAATTATGTCGGTCAGAGTGCAGCGGGATGAAAAACTAATTAAGAAATGGGCGTCACCAGTCAGTTTTCGCGTTCGCTATTTTGTATTTTTTAAATATCGAATCGGACAGAGGTAATCGTTGCTTTTTTGCTTTATTTATATGCTTTGATTTATTAATTCATCTATGTCGAGAGCCGTACGTACACGCAGCGAATTATTTTGATGTATTTACGTTTGTGCGGTAACAACTCATTTTTTGGTCACGCCATGTCGCATGTGAGCCGTAAAACTGTCGATTCTTTATTGGGCGTTTAAACTCCGGCTGCTATCGTCGAACGCAATAAGCCAAACTTTAAAATCGTTTCTATCAAACACACATTATTTTAGATGATAGTTATCTGAATCTATTTGGCATATGGCAAACATACGTGTTATTTTTTAGATAGCAGCATTACGTGAGGATAAATATACGTTATCGTGTGATCCACCAATAAGCAATGAATAATTTCGTCTAGGTATCGGTCATCGTCCATCGGAATATATTAGAACATTTCTACTAAATTTTCGTCCTACAGAAGGCTGAGTTTATTAGAATACGACGGGCATTGCGAAGCGACTCACGCGCGCCGCCGCGTGCTTTGAACACCAATCGTCCACACCATGGGAACATTTTTGTCTTCCACGATATGATAATATAAGCATTCAAATATACATACTGTCCGTTAAATGCACGATAAACACCCAGAATTACAGTGAAATCTGAATGTGAGCGAGTCGTGACGAACGTGATATGAATTATACAAAAATATCAAAGTTTTCATGACACTTTTTTTATCATAATCGCCGTAAAATGTACGAAATTGACTTACCATCAGATCTTGACGTCTCGTTCGTGTCATGCCACGCTTCGACTATAAGCGAGAAGGTTCCCTGAAAACAAAAGAATACAATTATTACAAAATAAAAATCGAGTTAGCTATAAATGGAAAGTTTATTAAACGACTACAAAGTTAAAGGTACATTCTTCACTTAAAAGTTCAACCAGTACGCGTTGGTGTCGCTCGTCTCACAATGAGATAACCCAAGATATCCTACCATCTTAAGCGGAGACCTTTAAAATGGGTGCGGCGCTCGAGCATTTCAAATATTTCCTTTACTTTACGACGTCGTTCAGTATGGCGGATGAGTGTAAATTAACAACATGATAGACAGGTGAACCAAGGAGCAGATGGTTGAATTGTTATAATACGAGCTAAAAATACAACTAGCGCAATAAGGCGAATGCTGGAGTACTTAATGCCCAATATGGAATAGTGTAATGTTACCGTCGCTTCGAAAATAATAAAAAAAAAATGTTAACGGGTGCGTATCAGATAGTGAGCTATTGACATTTGTCGGTGTTTACATAAGGAGGCGAAACGGCAGTCGAAAATCGATTATCAGTGATAAGACGTGGAGTCAACAGCTTGTAGGCGCCCGTCAACTTTATCAATGGCTTTTATGACGATTCGAATTTCGTTCATGCAAAAATGTGTAAAATTGTTGCGCTTTATGAAATTTCTCTCGTCGTTCCCGTGAAACCGGTTGTCACTAACGTAAAAAAAGAGAGGCGTCATTCCGATACAGCGAACACATACAATATAATAGTTGCACTATAAAATTTAATTACAGTCGACTTAGGAATTTTGAACTAGAATGATATATAAGCAATGATAGTTATAATCGTGAAATTATCTTTTTCTTTCTAAAAGCAGTCGCAATCTAATCGATTATAATTAAATTTAATTAACTTATAATTGAGATATGTTAATATCATGACTGCACAAAGTATCAAAATAATTAATTCCGGTTCCATTAAGTTGAGTTTTTTGGGGTTTAGATCAGATCGAATGATTAGTGACCCAATTTAATTTGGAATGATAATTCGATGCGTGACACGTTTTGATAATAACAGGTAAGCGAAGAAATTGAAGAAAAAAAAAACGGGTCACTTAATATCAATACGGTAATCAGACGGCGATGACCGACGTCGATAAATCCTCAAAAACAGTCGAGACCCGTGACCAAATGTAATCAGATACATACACGTCACAAGTCGTCTGCAGCTGCGCCTAACGGATGTAAAGGGTCACCATTTTAATTTCTTCATAAGATCACCACACGAACTCTTAAGGAGTGATTCAGATCTGACAGATGTCCCCCATTGTCAATTAGCTTGATGAATGAAAACATAATTTACATCAGCGAGAACTAACAATGAGCTATTTGCATAGGAACTGATATGAGCCTCTCTAACGAACAATAATCATTGTCGGATGGTGGAAATCAATAGTAGAAATCCAGTTTCCCAACGCACATCACACGGCTGTATACGGTAAAAATGCACGGGTTTTTGCCTTGCTTTTAGACGTAGTCGGGCAACGCGCAATAAAAGCTTTCGATACATAGTTTTGACGAATTTATAATAAGTGAGCATCGTTTAATACATTGACAACACAAGCGGACGTGTTATCGAACATTACTGAATACCAAACAGTCGACCCGATTGTACGACTAAACGAATTTGAACCTTAATCACGGCAAGTACCTTTCGTCAATGTAACGTCAATTTAACGTAAACTGTTCTCTGTCCCTATAAGGAGCGAGGGCACGGTTGTCGAAATAAATTAATATGATTTGTTTGCATGATCAAATATGGTGGGTCGTAGTATACGGCGTATTGATTTGTTAATCGAGTATGGAGAGCGCATTTCGGTCAGCTGTAGTCGGGCGTAAGTATATGCCGGTTCCCACGACAGTGACTCTCGAGGCAGCCCATAAAAAGCGGGCGACGACGTAAGCGTACGTGTACAGGTAGCCTTTATAAACGTGCCGAGCCGGTGATACCGTATACTTATAATACTTGCACGGGCTTGTCTACTGGAGGAAATCTCCTCGCTAGTGTATAATCAACTTTATTTATAAAATCCTACTTGGCATTCAATCGTTTCGATTTCATTGCACTGTTTTAAATTTTCGTATATCGGTCACTGTAAACTTTAATTATCTGGCATTTAATATAATAATATAACATTTACGGCTTTCCATATCGTGAGATAGTTCCATATCGTGGATCATAAACAATCCCTTTGAATGCGATGCGTTAAATTGTATTACTGGCTCAAACGAATGCAATAGAACGATATAGTGGTCTGAAAGCCGGGAAATTATTTGATAATCGTTTTATGAGGGTGCTTAAAGAGGCGACTTCCATATCAGAGCCTGTTTCGTTATTAATTAAAGACCCGAAATGTAAGGATACGTGGGAAAGGATTCGTATTTTTACGTTTTGTTTGTAAACTCCAATGTGTTTGGGATGTTTTACAACTCCCCGGACAAAAGGTATAATCAGGTGACCGCTACTTTCGCGCATCTTTCATGCACGTGTTTCGGTCGCCATTGTTTGTATAACTTATTTATTGTTGTGTTTGTCTTTGTTCAATGAAAGCGCGTGAAACTGCAACAGATGGTATGTATTTTGCTTATCACAGTACTCACTATTTATGCCAAAACAAAAGTCGATTTTTAAATATGGAATTCGAAATAAGTAAGTTTTTTATTTCAAACTCTTTAACGGGAATAAAATGTGCCCAGTGGATTGATTTTTTTCGTCCAATGGTTTAACCCGGATAGAACATAAAAAAAGATCACGGGGCTTGTTACAACATGAGAAAATATCTAGTTATTTGGAACACAAATAGCCGGGCAAGTGGAAGAGTCGTGATTTCATATTTCACACTTCACTAGTGTGGTAACATCGTTTCGGACAGGTTTTTAACATTTAACTATACCCCGACGAGAATTAAACTCGGATTTTCAAGCCTTTGAAATAAGGTTTGATATGCAACGAACTCTTTATATTCAGACAAAACTGTTCGAGGAAGATTAGGTTTTTATAAAACCATACGTCAAATTAAAAGATATGCAAATTTCAATGTCTGCTCAATATAGATCTTGAAGCGTGAAGTATTAAAGCGATTCAAACTTGTATAATCCAAATTATTAATGCTTTTAATTAAGTATATCTCTCTCTATTTTGGTATCGCCTTTACTCAGACCGTTGACCTGATGATTCATAATACAAATTGGACCTTTAAATTAAATAAGTGTACATGCTATGTAACATAAACATCGTATTTGATACCGTGTGAATGAGAGATTTCGTGTACAAATATTCTCGTACAAAAAATATCCAGGTCGACATTTTATTGGCGACAGTACACATGCATTCGGTTAGAATGCTAAGCAGTTTCGTGGTAAACACGAATAACTATGGCGAGCGGTATTAAGCCTATATGTTATACT
Organism: Vanessa cardui; assembly: GCF_905220365.1. Lineage (NCBI taxonomy): Eukaryota > Metazoa > Arthropoda > Insecta > Lepidoptera > Nymphalidae > Vanessa > Vanessa cardui. The sequence continues at coordinate 8,459,453 of NC_061143.1, forward strand.
GTTAAATTGTGTATACCATGACGTTCGCGTTGTGTTCACTTTTCGAGATACTTCGTCGAGTGGTCGGATCATACCTGTTGGTATACCGAACCGTCTGTTACAGCGCATATAGACAAAAGACGTCAAAGCGAGCGACCTCGCGGTCTATGTGAACTTATGACGTTCCACATTTAAATTGTTAAGAGAGAAATTTTTGTTTGCTCTCAGAAATGGTATTGACTAATGGAAGCGTTAATATTGAAGAGAAAAGTTTCGTGAATGGTTGATAGGACTTTTGGTATTCTTCCAGAATGTGATTTATAATACTATAATATTTTATAATCTTTCAAAAGCAAAAATATAAATCAAATTGTGATCAAGATATTTTGAATCAAAAATATTGAATATTATAAAACTGAATATGTATTACTAAATCAATTTTATAATATTTAAATAGATATTTAAAAAGAGAAAAAATATCATAGTAAAATTCACATTCAACTTCGGTTTAAATTTCAAAAAGTTAGGAAACTTAAAATAAATTGTTAAACATCAGGATAATTATCATGACGGCTATAAAACGCCAGTGCCACAAATACTTGGGAAAAGTAAACATTGAGGTGACCATCGTAAAGAAATTAACCGAGATTCGTTATGAAAGGATTAATTACCGCTGTCTGTTTTACTGGGAAGCATTAAAAAGTCGAAAAACGGGTCGTAAATGTAACGAAATGTTACACTTTATATCTATGACGATTAGGAACGCAGCTAGGAAACATTAAGACAGACGTAACAACTTTTTCGACGCTAACGACCATATGGAGGTCGTATACACGAAATAAGTCAGACATTAACAATTTATTGCCCTCAATTACAATCATCGCGAAAAAAGCGACTTCAAGAACGGAATTCTGGACTTTTGAATCTGGACGAAGTGAAAAAAAAAACAGACTTTAATTTCACATGGCATCACCGGCATTCAGCAGACGGACCGTACTCAGGACTCGAGGAATTCCAAAAATGAAAATGTCGGCCATAAACAACGGAATGATTTGAATGAAACATAATTAAAAAAATAAAAGCGGACTTAACAAATTTCGGGTGATGCCCGCTCCGGGCCCCGCTCCGCAGTGATCGACGATAAGCCCTGAGAAGGGTGAAGCGATGAAACCTAAGCCACGTTGAAAAACAAATCTCGTGATCTGTTCATCCGGATGACGCGATGCCGCTTCTAATACAAGTTTAGACATGATTCTTATACGATACGTATCTCGAGCTTTTTACCTAATCCACTTTGCATACCTGTGCTAGCGATGAAATAAAATTAAACGACACCGATGAGTAAGAGTCTTGTTATAGATGTAACTAGGATATTAGCCCGTTTATATTCTCTACACGGCAGACGCTGTGGAAATAAACTGAAAATTGTTCAAATATACAAAAGCTCAACGCAAACGATAACCGTAATCTTCACTTGCATCAACAACGGTCTCGCGGCTTTCCCAGACCGTTTCCTCTTTGAATCCGCAATGAGTACATTTTTCTCGTCATCGTATTTTTTTCGAATCGGTCATTCTGATTCGCGAGCTCTCGCGGAGGTTCCCAGACTATGATCGGCCTTTGACACGTCCATAAATTCGACGAAGTACGTACGAAGCACGTAAGTACCGCGCCTCCTCCCATACTAAATAATGGCAGCGCTTCATTCGCGCTGTTGCGGATACGACTAGAGCATGTGAGTCGCTCGCGATGCGACTCAGTATTCCTAGAATTATCGCGCGTGTGATGAATAAAGACTGGAACGCAAGGAATTTCATCATTGCAGATTTAAAGGCCCATCGAGCCCTAGCTTTACGTGAGAACGAACCGGGAGTCGAGGCGCCCGACTTTAACTCATAAAATGGAACACATATTTTTATTTCATAATATAGCGATTTAAGAATGTTGCAATCATCTTGACCTTTTCGATTAGTGTAATTTATATCATCTCCGTCATGTGCACATTTGTCATATAAAAGAAAAAAATATAGACGAATTAGCTTTGGGCTCCTACTATAAATCGAATTCTTTGAACAATTTTATTAGCCGTAAATGTTAGAGGCGTAGTTAAAATGTCAGAATTTGACCATAAACTAGCGGTTGATTTAAAAAAGGAGTATTTTCTTAGGAGCTCGCCTCAAATGCACCATAATAACAAGACCGGTAAACTTTAGTGTCTATTCATTCTCTTGATGAGCTTATTTTCTTTATCTCTTCTATGACTAATCATTATTTACGATCTTGGAATTTCGATTCCCGTTTAAATGCCTTGTTATTTTAGCACCCGTGAACACTTCAAGTGGGCATTAGCTTACGTTTTATTGTGCGATAGTTTGTTTAGGCGAATTACTTTAAAATCCAGTATGCCAGTTAATTGACAGGTTGCTGCATAGCTGTTCAGTGGCTCCGAACAATGCAACCTGCGAAGTAATTATACACGCTCCGATTATTAAAATTTGAAAGTTATGAAATGGTTAATCAAGAAATAGCGTACACGCAATCCTGTATTCGTCCCTCGAATCAAACTACTCTTACGAGGAATTTCATTTCGCAATTCCTTTTTTTTGTTAAGCTTTAATTGCTATTCGACGAAAAGGAGACAGATAAAAGACGGTGTAAAGAGGGAACACGATCGACTGAGGCATTCCATAGCTTCGGTAGATTATTAAAAGAAGCGGATGTAGGGGTAAGTATTTTAAGAGGATCCCGGCGCGAGCGGATCGAAATAAAGGAAATTATTAAGAGCACTCTTGGATAAAAACGCCGTAAACGGAAGTTTCTGAGGTTCGCGTACATAGCCATCCACATATCGCGTTACGCTATGAAATTATTAAGTAATAATTTACGAACCGTGCGAAGGTTTGCGTTTTTTTTTCTGTTTTTATAAACATTTAGACTTATGTAACGCCCGCATCGTGAATCGAATAACAATGCCGGACGCGTTACTCGATTATAATTCGATCGTAATTATGTACGATTTGTGGCGCCCACAGCCGTGTTTGCTTTTCGAATTCACGACTGTATAAGATTTTACGAGCTGTACGTATTGATTGTTAATTACTTTCTAACGAGGAATCAGACGATGTGTATAGCTGGCGAAGTTCACACGTGACAACCGTTTACAGTCGATTCTTGTATCGTGCGTTACTGTGCTATTGTTTTGAGATTCGAATCAAACGTGACGTCATTGTAACGTTAATTTCTCAGAAACAATATACCGTATGTTAAGCTTTTCGCACATAATGAAGGTATGTCGACACCGTCTACGGAGATGCTACTTTCATTTAAATTTTTACTATTATTCAGAGCGTGAAACTATTGACGAAACATGCAAAATAACTAACAATCTCTAGAATTAGTTACGCTGTTGCTTAGTCTACTTGCTCCACAATAAAGACGCGTGTTTCTTCATATTATGACATAGATGCATTAATCAGGCACTCAACTTGCGATTGATGACCTTTATATAATCAAAATTAAAAGAATCGTTATTTCCAGACATTAAGCAGTGCAATTTGTGATGACAAGCGCAGGAATTGCATTAGTTATGAAAGAGTAATAAAAAAAAGAAGTTATTGGCGGATGTACGTCAATAAAAAATCTGAAAACGTTGGCAACGAAAAAGACATTAAAATACAAATATGAACATAACTGCCTGCCTCTTTGCTTTAATTAACCTTAATTAAGTTAAAGCACGCTAGTTCTTGTCAGCGTCTCACGGTAAAAAATGATAAAGCCCGCGATGTTGCCGGCTACCTGACATTAATTCCTTCCGGTGATAGTATTGCCAGTAAATTAAATATATTTGTCGCCGAAGTAATGGTAATGTAAAAGCATCTCGAAAAATAAATGAAACAATGATAATTTATATTTCCTGCCGAACGTTTTTCTTTTTTTAATTTGAATTGGTTTGAAGTAGTGTTGTTTGTTAACATTAAAGTTATATAGATAATAAGTAAAGGTGAACCTCACTCTCGTTCGGGCATGGAACGCGAGTGTAACATTTCATGTTTTTGTAGGCTCTATGTGGGCCGACCTTCGTAAGCTTTGTGGGAAAGTGACTTGCCAAAACGATTCCGTTCCCAAGGACATTACGAGAAATATTTATCGATCATTTAATAAATAACCGATAGTTAAAATAATTTGACTGCAATTAACCTGTTATTGATCGGTTTTATCTAACTACAATGCGATGTAGACGATTTTTCGAGATAAGACATAACAATGGCGTCGATTAGTAACATCTAACGCAATACGGATCTATGTTTAATCCATAAAAAGTATAGTTCACGGTCATTTCTGAGTAAATGAGGCGTTGCTTGTATAGCGCATGCGCGGAAATACTGTTTGGCATTTTCGTTCTATCTTTATCGCATTACAGTGTCTTCTCTCTCTAGCAAAGGAAAAAGACCACATTTATAGCAGGTGCTTTTTAAAATGTTATTTGTAATTTTATAGTTTTTTGCATCCAAAAGTAACGGTTACTGAATGACAACGAATGAATGAACCCGTTCATGTCCAGGGCTTACACCCTACAAAGAGCAGTACAACCCCGCAGACTTTTAAAAATGTTTAACATGAAATTGTACAAATATAAACTTTTTGCGTGTATGTGCTATGTTTGCTTTATTCCGGTCCTCCGCTTTGTCACATCCGGAGCGGTTAACGGGTCTCAATATAAAACTTGTGATTTACAAACAAATTGTTTTAAAGTAAAATAAAGAGACCCGGAGTGAGCCGAGCTTGAATACAAATGAGATTTCTTTTCGAGTAAGCCATCTCTGAGCGTTATATGATAAATAGGTTCTATGGGTCGTTAACTCGCGCGCCGGTTTACTTGTAATTTTACTGTTCGATGTTGTCAGTAATATTAATATTACTCGTGACCTATTATCGGTCGGGTCAGATCTCTATGCGGGCCTTAGAATCGATTTATTTCATGGGGATCAAGATAAAAACACAGCTCACGGTGGCGACAAAGTCGACAACACTAAGACTGTAATACGACCGCGACCGTTACTATTCCACCGTCCGTCAGAGGCGATCGTCACGGCATCATGTTTCAAAATATTGTGATGCTACTCGCGAGCTGTACACAAGTCCATAAATCGATTAATTTATTATAATAACATAATTGTGCACGACTTTTCATTAATCGATTCAAAAGACCGCATTAAGTAATCGCTCGATCATGTTAAGATTACATTTAATTCGACACATTTATTCATATGAATGAATGATACTGCCTGTACGATGGTCATGTAACACGCGCTTCTCTGATGACCTCATTGCGAAAAAAAGAGCTAATAATTCTAGGGCTGATTATTTAATTTAAATGTGGCGCACCCAAGTATAACACGACTCGTAAGGTCACGACTCTGTATTATAGCGTGAATATCTTCGCTCGTGGAGCATATGGACGGACAGATGGGAGACGTTTCCACGTCGAATTCCTATCAAATAAGATAAAAGGCATATGGTATGATTTCCACGTCTCTCGCCCAGCTTAACCCGTCACGGAAACCCGATAGACGATTATTTCGCGTCACTTTCGCTCAATTGATCGTATGTCACAATGTCTGACAACACAGAACTCTATGTGAAATTAAACAGGAAGTTTCAATTTAACGCCAATTCATATGGAATGATACTGGCATAAGAGGAACCGGACGCGTATCCACGGTCAAAAAAAAAAGTTTAAAAATTTCGTCTATGGCCTCTCGCTCTTCCTACCTGCCTAGTTAACAAATGTCACGTTTTTCTCCAGATGGTCTGACTTGTGCAAGCGGCTTGGGAGTTGTTTGATCAAACATTACGAGACGGTAAGATATTTGAAGCGAGCCGCTAAATAAAATGCAAATAGTACTCCAAGCTCCGAATGTCCGTTCGAAAACTTAGTGTACACTGAAGACAATACGAACTAGCAAATAGGCGCAGCTGAGATACAATTAAGATGTCTGTTATAGTTGAAATCGCGATTTGAGAGCGATCTGCAAATAAATAACAGGTGATTACAATATCTGATCACGAACCCGGCCGGCCTCTTCGCTCTAATCGCAATATTATGAGAACGAACTACAAAGGAGATTGCAGAGTGCGTCTAATAAACGGGCTAACTCGAACGAAAATCCGACTTGATAATTAATTAAAAATGAACTATTGAACGATGTGATCGTCCCACGCGTCCGCTCGTTATAATCATCAAGTATTCTTATCGTCATCGATTCTGTCAATTTTGTATATTGAATCCCGTAATTTTTCTACTGCCAGTTACCAACCGAGATGCCTACAACCTTCTCGTGGATTATCGGAATTTGTTAGTAACATCGAATGAATTTGATTTATGGAAGCAGGGCTGCTACTTAATGTTTCTTTAATGATATATTGATTTTTACTCTGAATACAAAATGAATACGATGTTTTTATTTACGATACCTAAACAATTTGACAGCGTGAGCTCGATCAACGCAAATGTTCGATTTAATGCGTCGAATGAGAAATGATCGTTGGTTGGCTATTAATCATGTATCAGGTTATATGGGAGTAAAGTTTAACACTTACCGGCCACGTGAAGTCGAACGGGAAGACGATGGGGTTAGTGAATCCTTCCACGTTAAGATTCGGCACATCCAATGAATTTCCCCCGAGTACCGGAGTAGTGATGTCACCGAACGTACACGGTGATGTCGTGTCGATGTTAGCTTGATATATTTTGAGGCACACTCGGAATTTAGTCCTGCACGGCGCCAAACACGGCGCGTCACTACTTGAGGAACCATCACAGCACTGCCCACTACTTAACCTACCCAATGAGTTCGTAAAACTTTTTATCCTAAGTTCGAAGGAACCAGACGTCAGCACCTGAAAATAAGAAATACAATTTTAAGTTTTGCCTTTAAGCATCTCCATCGAAACAACTCATCCGTAATGCGACAATATAAAAACAAATAAAAGTTTCAGCGCTCCCTAAGATGTAATTCTAAAAATAAACTATTTGCACAACTGTCCGAGAGATCGATCTCGTTGAGATATTAACGGTTTTACTGGACAGCTATATAGGTCGTTTAAAATTGGGGTTGGCTGCTCACGTGGGGCGCCTGGCGACACCCCTAGCGCGATTCGAATTTCGAATTCTGTTTCACGATGACTTTATTTTCGACTCGTTATCAAAATGTCAAATTTCAAAACCCCCAGCTTTGTTTTAAACGATATTTTTTGCTGTCATTGTTATGAAGAATCGATTTAGCGTTGACAGACACGTAGACGTCGAAAAAAGCTGAATAGTTCGACTACTTTTTTTTTCTTTATATGAATAATAATAGCGCACTGCCCTCTAGGGTAGCAACCCTTGCATTAATGAAAGAATGCGCAGTTGGCCGCGATGCATGTGGGATTAACTAGTTCCAACTCCAAGTAATGCGTTAGGGAATAGTATATTTATAAATACCACCTTGCTTAAGTCTAACTCGCTTAATGTGTATCAATTATAAAGTTTTTATTTACGAGGAATCATATTTCCTTATATATTATGTCTTAAGTTTAAATTCGAAAGTAGACATCCGATGGAAGTAATTATAAGGCATCGGAAGGAAGTGGTGAGCTTTCGAGCTTTAAAGCGATCATGTCTCGGCGAATCATTATTATACAGTTACCCAGTGTACACGTAAAGCTGTGAGTAAGATCCTCTGAATTTTGACATAATTTCTATTTTCTCGTACGCTACGTTACATCATGCAGATGGGTTTTTTTTTACATAATATGTTCCGCTCACTCGGTCAAAATCATTCATTTTGCAGCGTGCTGTTCTATTTTAAGTCTGTCTATAATAAATTGCCGGTATATAAGTTTATAATTAAAAATTTTATTTATGACTTTTTATAAACCAACATGTAATATTTTAAACACCCTATGCATTAAAATTCATCTCATTCACAGGTAATTAGTATATAAATATGCTATGAGATAAGCAAAGCAATTATAAAGCTTAAGTAATACTTGATAATAAATAATCTTATTACCCCCGAACAATAACGCTTTCCCACGCGCACTGAACTTCATATCTGAACTTGTCAAAAGTTAACAAAAAAAATGAAAATAAGGAACAATGAACTATTCAAATGATGTCTTATCTAGCGACGGTAGGTCTGTAGATTTTAAAATTTAACCACAATTTAAACAAAGAACGGTGAAAAAAAGACACCAGATTTCAACCAACTTCCTGCCAAGTTGATAGGGGTTGTTTCTGAACGCGCAAAACATCTCCCCTCTCGTTTTAAATGAGGACTAAAGACCGGGACAGAGAATTAACATCCACGTGGTAAACGCCAGGTAGGAGCGGAACATAAAAAAGTGCACAAAAAACCTACGGGCACTCTAAACATCCCCTTTTTTATCAAAGTTGATGTATTGTTTATCAAACTTATAGTAGCATCGGCTGTAGCTTACTGGTTATCAATAAATTAATTTGTGATTTAAAAAAGAAAAATAAACGACCCGAAAACCTGGCAACATTTATGAATGATTGAATGAAACTTGATTAAAACCTCTAAAGAATGTATTGTGTTGTTGTGTGCGGTCTACGTTGAGCCTGAGGCGCACCACAGATTAACAATTAAATAATACTTACGGACTACCGAATAAGTTATATTTTATAATGTCTTCGGGCGATTTAACGCGATGAGCGTCTGAGTGATGTTGTTTGAATATAACTTAAAAAAAAATAATACTTGTCAACTATTAACCCATATAAATGGAATTTTCGTTAGTTTCGAATATGAAATTTATCTTTATCGAATATAAAATCGATTTATATATTTACAAATAACAAATCTAAATTGAGTAATGAATAGCTTGTACCTAATTTATTGAACGTACGACTTAACATTTAATGCATTCGACGTTAGAATCGTGAACATCAATATTGTTTTTTTTTCTCCGCTTTGAATGGAAAGTAACACTGGCATGTAACATTAATTGCGCCGGCGCGGGCTTCAAGAAAATCCAAATTGATTTTGAGCACCTAATCGTCGACCTCGCAACAACATCTCAGTTAATATATCGCTTAACATTAATTCAAATCATTTTAATTGCAGCGCAATATGCTCGTAATGTACAACATTATTTAAAACGAATTGTTATGACTAAGTGATTTAATGCATTTGACAAAATATAAATTACGATCATAGCTACGTCGAAGTTGTTTTTAAATAAGGTATGTTTTCTTTTACATAAAATAAAGATAATTTGTTACATCCAGTTAAGGAGCTATAATGCGAACAGCATTGTATGTTAGCCAGAGTAAACACTCGTTCCAGTCGGCAGGTTGAGCGCTGTCTATAAATAGCACAAATAATGAAACACAGGGGAATGTTTTTCATCTCGACCGTTATACACACGCGAAATGTGTTAAAATAAACACCCAAACAGTCTTTTAATAGCGCGACGATGTGGCCAGTGCATCAAATTCGCAATTCGAAATTTATATTTGGAATCGTCACTCGGTATGATTTTTTTTTCATGTTTATATTCTATCTTACACATGTCGTAAAATAAACGGTTTATTAATAATTTAACGTCTCGACCTTTTTGAAAACTAATGTTGTCATGTAATAGCATTGCTAATTGATCACTGTTAAGAAAGTGACATTATACGAAGGGGAGAAGCGATTATGTGACAAAAGGCGTACAGTTTCAAACAACGCCTTGGCGCAGAAAATAAAAGGACGCACGTCTTAAAGCGAACAAAACGTTCAGAAATTCGACGTTTGCGCGACAAAAGTTGCAATCTCTTTGTTCGACTGTTAATTCCTGGCAGCTGCAGCGGAATAAAAGAAAAATTCAATCTAACAGTGGAACTCTAAATTAGCGGGGAATCATGGCTACGAGTAATAGGTACGTGCTCGCTAGATTGCCTAGAACTTATATGGAAAGCGAATAATAAGATATTTTGCGGTTATTTAAGCATTGCACAAGGGAATTGAGATTTCGTGCGTCGATGTACGTTATGATCGGATGAGAGTGAATTCGTGTTCTTGTATGTAACCAGATCTTGTTTAAATTGTTACTGGGATTATACGTGTGAATTTTTCTACGGCTATATAGATACGGCGGAACGGAACTTATTAAAATAGTTTCGTTCGTACGATACGATTGTAAAGAATTTTAACAAGTTAGAAAAACACTTTAATAAGATTTAAAAAAATAAACACAATGTTATGGTATACGTAAAGCTGTCTGGAAACCTTTACGTCAATTGCTCGGAGTTAGGTGAAATTACTTTTAATGCACTCGCTATCATACTGCGAGTGTAATTTGTTGCAACGTTATGAAACGTAAGTGGGATTGGCTAAATTTACAATTTATGTCATTTAGGTAACAAATCGCGTGTATTCCACTACATAATGTCTATCGACTGTGACTTAATAATAGCATCTTCTGCTTACTTAACAGCCGTTAGACTAACTTGTTTTAAATTTAGCTTTTAAAAATGGCAACCTAACAGAAAACAATAAGTGGTCGTATTCTTATGGTGTAGGCATTACAATTATTTTTTATTTCTTCATAACTGTGGTCTCCTGGCCTTTCTAGCACCTACGTTATAAACGACTCATCTCTTAGCGCTTGAAGCAATGCGCAGAAGTTGCTGCCATTTGACACAATTACCCAATTCGGAATTGAATAATTTTCACAGACTGCTGCACAAACAATGGAACTTTACGTAACTAAATGGTTATTCATATGTCACGAAACGTGTACAGATAAAAAAAAAGATTTTATAAAAAATGTTATGACAGAAAATATTTTATATGATTGCGATTCATTGTTAGTGGCGATCCTTGTTTATTTCGAGGTACGAGCTAAGCTATGCGTGTGTTTATAAATAATGCATAATATTGACTTCCCCAAGCATCCAGTTCGGCGACATTGCGTAATCTGATCAATGATCCTGTCCGCCATGTTGTTTTTTTTTCGCGCTCTGCGATCGGGAATCAATTAAACGTCCGGTCGGGATCGAACGGAGAAAGAAATAAAATTATTTTAAATACGGTTCTAATGAAAGAGATAATGCTCGTCAAGAATACAATGGAGCGTGACTCCCGCTTGAGAGGCATAATGAATTCGTCATTTGTCAATGTTCGCTTGACAGTTGTTAAGATTAAGCAGTTTAATCTTGTAGATAGAAAACTATGTGGCATTCATTCAATTTTATTCTTATTATTCTAAAGTAACGAACATTAGCAATAAAATAGTCACGTTAAATAATTCTACAGTAACTTTAGCTTTTATATAACGCACAGCTTACAATCGAACAATTATAAACTCTCATCATAAATGAGACGAAATATAAAGTTTCTCATAGTTAAGACGTTAAAAACCAACGATTACACGGATTTCGTACGAGTTCTCTCATAATTGAGTCGGTTCTCATAGAACAAAACCGCTTCGGACAATGGACGAAATTATAACAGGGTTAAATACCTTCACATACTTATATGCTTATTGTGGCTAACATGACATATGACGATTAATTATTATTGTATTGTTGTGAAAACGTTAGGGAAGAAATTACTGGATTTAAGGCGTACCAGACTATTAAAGTAATATTCGGTAACTACTGGGAATTAGAGTGAAACCATTGAAACATCTCGCTTTGTTAATATTTTGTTGTGTTCAAAATGTCATTTTTAACTATCGTAATTTTTGCGAACCACTTTACGCAGATGTCTTGAAATTTGGGAGACGTATATTCATGCTCGAGCGCTTTCATTTTGTTTCCAACCTCAAATAACTGTAGAATATTTATTCCGTTTAGGGCAATAAACATGCCAATTAAGCGAGTTATTTTACCGAATGTGATAACTAACTCGTCCCAAAAACGAACTCTAGTCGTCAATGTGGTCAGTTCAAATTCATGTGCACGAGTAAATTATGAAAAAAAAGCAGATGTTAGGGTTCTTTAAGAGTAGCCATTAATGTCGCACCTGCTTGCAATGTGGGCCGAGCGACCACATACACACTTCAAGAATATCACGTTAAGAAATATAACCGATTATATCACGAATCGTACGCAACCGATACCTACAGGCCAGCAGCGTTTCATACGAGCTGACATGCTGTGTCCTAGATAGCCGGCAAGTAGCCGAACAATCTCGATATTAATACGGCAATGTCGCAAACATAAAAATAATGTTGTTCTGTATGCCTTACCGTAAAGCACTCGCACGAATGCTACACTACAATATATTTAAAACGATATCTTAACCGTTTTATGCCTATTTAAATGTTAAATTATACAAGTTAAAAGTTTCATCCTTGATAGAATAATTGGGGATGCGAACGAACTTAGCCTTCGCCGAATTATTTATAATAAATGGAAATTGAGATTATTCGGTTGCGGTTTTGGGCAGACGTGTTTCCGATGCCGCTTCCGATCGAGTGGAGCGATCACGCGATCACAAGACGGCCGGATAAGTTTAATACTATGCACATTAAAAAAAAGGAAAAATGCAACATCGATTCCTGCGGATGTATCGAGATCACAAGAATCGAGTTGACCGATCTCGACAATTACATCAATGCATCGCCGCACAGGACAAACCAGTTGGTAGTGTGTACTTTTTACTAACAAAACAAGAGCACTTCATTCATAATGCATTTTCGTACTTAAATTGCACACGTATAACTATATTCCATTATAAAATCTACGAAAACCTATCCATTTCATTTTACTTTTAAATGTTCCTGACTAATGTGATACTAAATTTGGATGGAATCTTAAGAATTTCAAGAGTTTTCGTTTTATTTCCGTTTGATCTTTATAGCTTTATTTTGACGACGATTTTAAACAAAAAGTCGAATCTCTTTAAGTAGCATTTTACATAAAAAGCGTAACGAATTGAATTACAAACTAGAAATGTTTTTATCGATGTCAGTAATAGGTACCTTAAGGTTTTAATGAATGTCGACGCCTGGATTCAGATAATTGCACCTTTACATGACATAAAAAAATATGAAACAGTTAAGGGCAGCGGAAAGTGCACGAAAATCACACGATAATTCAAGATCAATACTCAGAGCACCGGTTACACGGACAAGTTTAATATCGTATATGTATTAATAAAGTGTATTTGTGTTGGTAATAATAACGGTGCTTATGCGAACATATTAATAAATAAGTAGTCGTTGTATGCGCGCGCGCATGGGGTATAGATCCCTCAGCGAATTGTTATTGGACACCAGTTAATGCGGGAGAAGTCAACGCATAAAACAAAATTATTACAAGGGATCGCTCAAGCTAGTAACGTTTTTTTCTACACTCAGTTCAGTAAAGTATTTGTAATATGAATAAATCGAATATCTGTATTATACAACAGTTATTTTATACAATATTTAACACTTAATAGAATTGATAGTCTTTAAAACGGTTATAAATAGTTTTATAATCTGTTGCAAGCTTGTTTATCTTCTTTTATATGTAATTATTGTATTGAAAGTTTTCGAGTAACGTAAAGTTAGTTTATGTTGCGTACAATTTGACAAGTCATTGAAATTGAATTTTAACACTTGGAATTTCATTTATTAGAAAAATACGAGATGATGAATTATAACCTCGTATGTTACAACCCTTAACGTTGCGTGGAGACAACCTTGACCGTTTATAGGCCACTGACCTCCAATACACGAATATATCGTACAAATGTTTATTTGAATTTTAAAACATATTTATTACCGTAATAATCAATTATCCTCTGTTTAAATTTTTACGTTAAAGTAGACCAAACTACTAACCCTGCCCGAAATATCACGCCTTGAGTGTAAAGACTTAACTCGTCTGCTGTAGCTATTCCCGTCCATGCATGTATCGCAGATTAGTCCTTTTTGGAATCGACTTCATCGCGAAGCCTCGGTATGCATCTAATTTTAAACGAAGAGGCTCGCGACCTAGCTGACCCCACGCCGGCCGTATTAAAACCTGAACTTTCTTTATAACTATGTACAAACTATGTTTGCTCGGTAAACCTATCGAACACACACAACCGCCTCTTCGGACTGGCTCGGGCCCGGTCACGACTCGCGGGCCTAACCTACACCCTCTCCTATCCAGGACGATCTAGGGGCCTCGACAGCCGGCACACTCGTGGGAAAGTGCCCGTCGTGACGGTGCGGCCTCCGTTGCAAATCTACCACCGACGTAAGTTCAATTTGCAATTGTCTCGATTACACTGATTCGAAACGTAAACAAACAGGGATTCGCGGTTTCGAGTGTCGATGTCGGTCAGTACCTGGGGCAGAAACCCTAGCAGGGCGATGAGCACCGTGGGGGCGCGCATATTGGCGCGTCCACTACCGGCGCCTGAGCATATACGGGATCCGAAGCCCGTCAGCAATCGACGGTGGAAGAGTAATCCATCACACGCACATGTCTGCACTGAGTTTCACTGCAAGTCACACAACACTAGACTTAAGAGGTGTCACTGGTCGCGCTCATCGGCTTCGGAAACCGGTCGCGGTGTATCGTGCACTACGTTCGAAACGCGCGCGTGCGGCCGGCTTGTAGCAGCCGTAGTGACATGTATTCGCGGCGGTGCGTGACGGCGGACTGAGGCTGAGGGCGGGTGGAAGCCGCGGTGCGGGCAAGGCACACCTGGCGACGACGCGGCGCCGCTAGATGGCGCTGCGAGGCGCATCTGCCGCTCCGGGCTCCCCGCGTGCCTCGCCCCGCAATCCCTCAACCAGAAAATATACGGAAAACAGCCGTCCGTCTTTTGCTAAACGTCTTGGACACGTGCTCGTAGTAAAACCCGTATAAAAACTTCTTAAAAGAAGCTCTATGCGATTATTTATTAAGCAAATATTGTGTTTTGTGTTGTAATTTTATCTTATAAATATGCATCACATTTAATTTTCAGAACCTACGTTAAATATGTACTTATTTTGTTATAAATTAAAATTTCGTTGTAAATCAACTACGGAACGTCATTTGTTATTAAGAACTCAACAATTTCAACAGAAATTAACGTTCTTACAATTAAAATTAAAAGTTACATTGTTTTTGCATTACTAGACCAGTATTTATTAAATCAATTAAACTTAAACCAATAAAATTGTAAAAACTTAAATTTAAATAGAATTTCATAAGACTGTTCAATAGATAAATTGAAATGAATATATATGAATCTAGTTACATTAACCATACAACCTTAATTTTTGTATGTTACAAAAATATAATCATTGGAATCAAATTTTAATTTTATAATATTTCGATTAATTACGAATTGCGTGATAGTGGTCCGTTCACGTATGCAAATTTTTAAATCTTCACAAATCGCAGCTGCTCTCGCGATGCGTTTCGGAATGATAAACATATTCATGAAGGGTGATTACAGGTTTTTTTTTTAAATAGTCCCGAGGCTAATTCGAATGTGGTAGCTTTGATTGATCCTAACGTGTTACATGTGCACGCATAGATAAAAAATATATGGTTTATTCTTTTTTTAATAAATATTCTCGTTTAAAATAAACTCTTTGTTAAATATGTTTAAATATAAATTGTGCTAATTATTTATATCAGATGTCATTTTTTTAGCACATTGATATTTATTGTTAATATATGTGCTCAATTTTATAATTAGGTAATTATGTGTATCTTATTTTAATTTGTCAATATTTTATAGATATTAAAGTAGTAATTTGTATGTAATTCGTAATCATAGTAGATTTATTATTTTTAATGTTTGTCATAGAGCTAATATCATTATGCCTAACCGCTACAGTTTTATTGGTCGTTTAGGCCACGCCTACACTTTGTAGGTAAAATGACGCGGTGTACAATCATGCATTGACTTTTCTATTGTGTACGGTGGGCTAAAACTTGACACGTACAGTCATAAAAATCTTTATTATTTAATTCAAAGAATGCGGTGTAACACAATAATATGTTTATTTTTTATTTCAGATACTGTTCACACAATGTTGAATAGAAATAAAACCGTTAAAACATATTTCAAGTGCAGAAGAATCTTGCCTGAGCGAGTTAAACTTAAATTTTAATTAGATATATGTGGCTTAAGGCAGAAACGTTTACAGCGGTCATAAAACTCATCATTATGTTCAACTCCAAACCTACTTGTTCATTAATATTTGATTAAAACGAGTTCATTTGTCATAATTCAAATGTCGATAGTGCAAAAAGACAAAATAAAATTGCCATAATAATAACGGGAATTCCAATACTAATATTAATTAAACACGCAACAGGTAAAACGGTTTCAATAGAATTTATTTCATGTAAAGTCTAAAGAAAAAACTAGTTTAAGGCTGCTATATTAGACCACACCTTATACTGCGTTCAATGACCAGCTAGAATTTTTTTTTTCATTCGAATTGATGTTTTCATAAAATCATGAGTTTTAATTGTATAATTAATTGAACAATAGACGTGTTTGGAATTTCAGAATATTAGATCACGTACAAAAAAAACTCAATTATATTTAACAATAAAATGATGTGCTAAAATTAATTAAATTTAATAAGTAACTACCTTATAACCTTAATTGACTCCGAATTTACGATTTAAGCCTTAATATTTTAAGTTTTATTATATCTAAAAGTCTATAACATAATGTTCATGTATATTGAGATTCATCGATTCCCGCCATTTTTATCTTAGCCAGTGCTAATTATGTAATATTTCTTAAAAGGAAATATTGATCGAAAGATATAGATAATGAATTCGTTATTACGAAGACAAGGTGTATTTTAACGTTACTTACTAATGGAGCGGGATTACAAATGATTAAATTTTAATCATGCAAATGGTTGATGTAAAAACGCTCGATAATAATAATAGGAAAAATTGATTAACTATTAATGATTTTATCGATTATTCTTTAACAAGTTGAAATAATAATAAAAAAGGTTTTATATTATTTATACTTCTATGGTTTCAAGCGCGTAGTAGCAGCCCAGAGGCGTGAAGATGGAAGTGTGTTCCGTGCCTCGGAAAGCACGTTAAAACTTTATCCGGTCGTGTCGGATCGACCCATATAATTAAGAGTGAGGGAGTGTGTCTGTGCTTGGACACACATTTGCCCTTTAATTAATCGCGCTTATTTGGCTAGTTTTCCTTGAAATTTGCCATCATGACTGAAAACGGCCAGAGTGCCATCATCATCATTTTGCCTTGAATGACTAGTACGTGGTTTCGACTTTGCTACTTCAGTAAAATAATTACATAACTTATCTGTACAAATATACTGTGATGGTAATCGCTACTAAAATATAATTCAAATCGGACTGGTTTCTAATGTTAGAGCTTTTAATCATAAAAAATATGTAGTTAAATATAGATTAATAAGAGCATATAAAAGTCGACCGAAATAACTCTTCATTAAATAACTTTTTATGAACTTTTTTTGTATCTATAACGATTCAGAAGGTATATCTCGCTATTTTAGTTTTTATATTGATTGAAACATCATAATATATGTTATGCTATCTTAGTAAAATTAACAAAAAATCAACGTAGTTAACTCGCTTCCCTAAAAAGTAGTGTGTTTATTAGTAGTAAAGTAATATGTTTATGTATATGTAATCTTGTAATTAGTTGATTTCAAATCCAGCATTCATTTGACGTAAAGTTCGTAAAAAAAACATACTTTTCCACTACCGTGTACTTAGAGAGGCGTAGAAAAATGAATTTCCACAATTTTTCCTCACAGTAATTCATCGCGTACGTTAACGAGGTCAGGTTTTTCGTGCACAATAAGTGATGAAACAAAGAACTCCACCCACCACGCCCGCTGCCCCTGACACAATAGGAGTAACCTTCTTTTTGATTCATTCAATTCATTTGTTTTAATACGGCATCTAATTAGTTTCATTCTTAAAAGTAAAAGTTGTTGGGAGTTTGTGCTATACTGATAAGTAGCATTGAATTTTGGATATGTTCTGTGAATTTGCAGTAATTCATAGATCTCCTCTACCCTGACAAAAATGAACGAAGGAGGAATAGAATGACCAAAAAAGCTTGCAAAATAAATACCACTGAAATATACTCTTAATTTTCAGTTGAAAATGATTTAATCCTTTGAGTTTCTCCAATATTTTGTTTAGGTCTATAATTTGCAATACCAAATGGTTTAACCAGACTGTATACAAGACTTAAAGTGTACGCAAGGGTAGGGCAAGAAACAACGGCGATTGACGGTCGATATAAAAAATAGTATACAATCAGACTTCTGAGGCAAATGAGACCAGAGGTAGTCACACCATATCAAGAAGACTTAAAAAGACTGAAATCACATAGGACTACTTTTGGTTGCCTTCTTTTTTTCAGAGCAGAGGTTTGTGGGATTATTATTAAAAAACCACATGTGATGGTTGTTTTGCTAAGGATCGGATAATGTACTACAATGTTGCAATACTGTCCCTGACTGCTTGATGGATGTTTGAGAAGCCTTATGCCTCATACTTGACTGTCTGTTGTAACTTTGTAATTACTGGTCATTGACTAGGTCGGTTCAATCTGCTGTAACTGATGTTATATCTGGACTAGGTTGATTCAATTTTACACCTTCACTTTGACACTGTTATAATGATACGAATAATATAATAGAGATTTTAAACAAATCTTGCTAATGTTGTAAATCTGATGGAAAATTAGTCAATGTTTGAAGATGACTCAGAACGAGATACGTCCATTGTTGAATGAATGCTTAGCTGAAATGTAAAAGTCTCCGTTGCCCCAAGACTTGGATATTTTTGTATCCATGATGATGCTCAGCTATATAAAATATGTGCAAATAATCAGATTACTGTCTTGATAACCGTCATTTTGGACTGGAGCGTACTTTTACCAAATCTTACAGCGACAAATAATGTTTGGAACAAACTGAACAGACTAGTACAGCTAAGACATGCAGAATCTGATGTATAAGGGAGACTTCAAAGGCATCTGTGTTGTTAGAATAAACTCTTACTAAAGGAATATAAACTTTTAAGCTACTTTGTGCCTCTTTCCTTATATCTTCATTTGTATTGGACTAAATTCTAATAGGACTCGGAGAAATACCAATAGCATTCACATACATTTGCGTACTAAAAATAAATAATATTATTGAGGTCAATTTTGACAAAATATTGATGCAATCTGATATTTCATAAAGGTCATTGATATTTTGGAGATATTTCAATTATTTTTAAATAATACGCCAATAAATCTAATCATACATTTATAACAAATGCCATAGTGACCTATCCTAATGTAATTTGACATTTACGTATAGCATCTGAACAAATTTGAACCGAACGGGACTAATCACAGTTAGTATAAACTTTAAAATAAATATTAATCATCTAACTGAAATGCTCTTGAGAACAGATGAAATCAGCAGGATGTCCGGTATTACATGGCCTAGGCATCTTTATATTCCTGCAACAATACCATTAAAACAATTACGCATTTCATTCATAATCATGTTATAAGTAAATCCTATAACGAGTTGGATGCTGTTTTATTCAAGGTCGTTTTGTTAATTATCCGCATTAGATACTAATTCGTGATTTGTTATATGCGATTAATAACATGATGTTTCTGCGTCGGAAACATCAGTAATGTTGTTTGCATTATAAATTAAAGATAGGCAATCAAATAAAATGTTATGCATTTTAATCAAGATAACAAACACAGCGGGGTCTTAAATATATGTACACATACAAATACAATTATCAGCAAAATAATATGATAAGTCGTAATCGTTGATGTTGTTATTTCGGTAATGTTCTGTCACTGTTGAATATTTATATCATGTTGACAGCTCTAAAAACTTCTACAGATACTATCGCTGTTTTATCAACTCGAAATATTATATTATAATATAACACACATCAAACTGTAACACATCAATGGTATTTAACGTTTTGCGGTATAGAATATAACGGGGTTTGCAGAAAGCCCTATACGTATAAAGAATTAACGCTTGTAAATTTCATAGATTTTCAGTCAGTTTCGTACTGACCAAATGACATAAGTTTTACGATTATAGTTATATGTAATCTTGTTATTTATTTTAATTCACAGCCTATTTATTAATAATCATATATAATTATTATTGTAATTCCTTTGAAATTGAAGTCGTCAATTCTTATTTCTTTTTACCTACCTAGTATCATGTTTAACATCACCTTCTAAGGCCGTCGCGGGGAGATAGCCGAGTCGCTGATGGTCAAGTCTGAGACAATGAGGCGTCCTAGGAGGTTCCACTAAAATCTTTTGGAAATCAAGACACTATGTCCTTTTGACCTTTAGTTACACTGACTCAACTACAACAACAAAAAACTAAGTATTGCTATTTAACTGTACAATATCTGGAGGATGATTTCAACCAAGACTTTGCACGAGCCAGCAAGAGATGTCTTCGTGACTAACCGGTTATGTCGCGTAAATTTAGTCATTAATTACATACCTAATACAATTATACATGTAAACTAGTAGTCGCCCGCAACTTTGCTCGTGTTTTAGGGTGATTGCCATATATCAGTCAAAAAAGTAGCCTATGTCCTGTCTTGGAGTTTAAGTTTGCTTTATACCAAATTTAATCAATTTCGGTTCAGCGGTTTGGTCGTGACAGAGCGACAGGCAGACAGGCAGAGTTACTTTCACATATATAATATTAATATAGATTATAAAATTTTAAGTAAATTAATAAGCAATCAATTAAATAAGTTTAAACATCTATTTAAAGACGTCTAATGCCATTAAGGTAAAACGATCTCCAAGGGCCAGCTCGACTATCTCTCTGGGACTAAAACTTAACATTCGAAATACTAAACATTGTATATAAATATAATCGACCAAGTTATCTCCTTGGTTAAGTCGTGTTTTCAGATGCATATTGGTTCAAGAATGCCGTTACGCAACGCTCACCGGTCTTAGTTATTTGAATTTATTAAACGTAACCACTTGATATGAAGTATTGAACAATATTTAGCTGCGTGTATGTAATACCGATACATAACTGTGACGTTAACGCCACTGAAATTGGATACTCGATTCATTCAAAAATTTTTGGCAAAATCTGGTTTTGTAATTTTAAATTTCATACAAAAATATCTCGAAAGGAATGTGATCTTATTATTGTATAAGTTATCTTGGGCAATGTTGCCTTAATCGTATCAATAATTGTGATTATTTTTAAACGATTGCTTAAATATTTCAACCTTAATAATAAACTGAAGGTAAATGCGCTCATTTTTGACCTCTATATTGTTGCATCTACCAACATATATTGCGCATAATTTAATAAGAATGTGAATCGATTGAATCGAAAAATGGTATTTATTTTCGTTACTTAAGTAATAATAAATTGATTGACATTGTATCGTGTGAATATTGTATCATGTGAACATAGCCGATATTAATATGAATTTAATCATATTTAAGGTTGGGAAAGAAATCGTCGTAAGGCTGCATATAACGTATATCGATATATATCAAGTAATTCGTATTGTAAAGGCTAGACTTAGTTATAGTTTTGTCTTTGCATTGTAGTTCTCTATGGTAAAGAAACACCTCGAGCAATTACCTCTTTATGAAGTCCATTCATTACTTAGTTCGTAACAAATAACAGCGTTGTAATAATGAACATCAATAAGGAAGCGTAATTAGAAAGGTGCGTAAAATATGCCATATTGATTTATCACTTATATAATTGATTTTAATGCATACATATTCAACGTTATATTTAAAGTATTGAATATATAAGTAATTTAATTTTTATATAAATAAAAATATATATATTAATTTCTGACGAAATAGCCACAAAATGACCTGATATTGTTTTTTACGAATGCGTGCATTTTATCCGACTCTTGCAGAATTAAACCCAAGCAAGCACTACTGAATTTTGATGTGCTTAATTTGTGGTAATAATTTTGTCTTCTGCTTAGCGGAGAAGGAAAACGTCGCGATGAAAACTGCATGTGCCTAATTACAATGAAATTCTGCCATATGTATATCCACCAAGCCTCATTCGAGCAGCATGATGGAGTGAGCTCCAAAACCTTATCTTCCAAGGGAGAGAAAGCCCTAGCCCAGCAGTGCGCTATGTACAGGCTGTCACTTTATTTGTCATTTTAAGATTTATATTCAAAACCAAATATAATAGTCTAAAACTAAATTTATAAATGCCAAAATATAAATTTTCTACTTTTTTTCCAAAGCATCTTACTCATTGACGAATACAGACAAAACGATTGAACAATATAATATATCGGCGACATATAATTTAATTAACTCTGTAACGGCTCACTTCACTTTAAAGTTGTGTATTCCCATGCATTAAATGTTATTTATGTACGCTGTTAGTAAATAATATACCTACAAATAAGGACTAGGTACATATTGGCTAAGTCGTTTTAGGTCAAACGACTAACAAGGTAGGTTTAAAGGCTCATCTTGTGATTATGTCCGTCATACGTTTGAATTCCATGCAATCGTACGGTTTTTATCATTATTCTATGCTAATATTATAGTAATATCAGGTTCTCTGGACAATTTGTTTCTTGACTAGGCTCTTGAACTACAACAGTGAATTTTATATTCGTCTTTATTATGTATATTTATTTAAGTGATTTCGATAAAACGTAAACAAGAGCCATTAAGATGTGATAACGAAAACTCAGTGGCTTGTCTCGTGATTGAAAGGCTGGATATAAATTTATGTGACCGATGCTTCTAGGAATGTAAAGCATGTATTGTACATTACATTGATGACATTCAATGAAAATCCTGGTCGGCTCATGTGATGAGTGTATGAGTTCTCAATGTGTATACATTCCTGGGAATAAATACACTGTAAGATATTGTTAACCAACAATGGTACAGCGCAGAGGATCTAGCATCGAAACAGTCTAAGTAACCAGTCGATATTAATAGTTCATTTTATCGAGTTCCGTTCAAGTAAACAGAAATACTAAAAGATAATTCTAAATTTAAATTATTTTTTTTATTCGAACAACGAAGACAAAAAAAAAAAATTAAAACGTGCCTGTTTGTCGTTGCATCTCTGATCTATTTAAACTCGTGACCAGCTCACATGGCTTTAACCTTTCCCCTTATCGCCGTCGCCAATAAATATGCTACTTTATAACATTCTTCGTCCAACAAAATTATTCAAAGTATAAATTCTACACAATAATTGAATTCAAGACCGGATTAGAGGCGTGTAAACGGAAAGACGGCTTTCTTGTGTCCCTTCTGCCATTAATTACTAGTGGTGGTCGCATGACGCTAGTAGAAAGCTCGACCCGGGGTCACGCCGGGATAGAAGCATCGGTACAACACTAGGCCTTACGGCTTTCGCCTACACAATGGAGCAAGGAGTATTGCTATCTTCACTTTCCTTTGTTAAATCAACGTCTCGTTAACGCATTGGATGTCTAAATGCTGGAATGTGTTATCCAGTAGGAGGTTATTTATTTATTCAAATTATGTCACTGATAATAATAATAATAATCTCTTTTTTGCTTCAATTTAAAGGACTTATTATATATATATTATATTAACTTTAATAAATACCTTTACTTTTGTCTAAAATGTGTAAAATTAAATAAGTAATTCAATAATTAATCGTTCGTTTTCATAACAATTTTATTTATTACTTTATGAACAAAATGAGTGTTTTGGTATTTTCAAATTAAAAACAGTGATTTTAAAGTAAATAAATTTCAATAAGTATCATGCGAGTTTATGTGGAATGAGCGTACATATGGAAGTCTACTAGATAAAATATAAACGTTATTGCATATATTCCAACCCAAGAAGGAATCAATGAACCTTAGATTTTCATATTCCATGCGATTTGCTAGTAGCTCTGATATGTTTTGGACTATAAATAGTTCTTAATTAAAACATCTTTGCTTATTCCAAACACCATTCCAATTAACTACGTATTATAACAAAATTTTTGCAAAACGCCATTTTTTCGCCTAACCATAGATTATTATAATTCTCGACCAGTCACGCAGTGTCAATTGAATGTCTATGTTGTTGATTTGACTTCAAAATGCCTGTTATTAGTGTTTATGCATTACGATTATCTCATTAGGTACCCATGTAAATTTCGCGGTGATAAAATTAACCTCGATTTTACTTTTTAATTAATAAATTAGTTATCAATACTAAGTACGTGGTATAAAATAAATTGGCTTACCGCTGTCTGTCCTTATGTATGCTTAGATCTTAATAATTACGCAACGGATTTTGATGCGGTTTTTCATAATGGATAGAGTGAATCGAGATAAAGGTTTTTGTATATTATTATATGAATGGCGTCATAAATAAACCAATTCTGCAGTATATTTAGTATGAGTATTGCACCCGTGTGAATTAATACACCTTACTTTATTCATGAGTTTATTTACTAAGTACTTATAATATCTCTAAAACTATTGTTAACACTTAAATTAATGTGTTTTTATTTTTATTTTGGTAATGATTATTATTATTCTGATGGAAATCGGTGAATACTGATTTGCTATTGATCGAGTACATTGAGGATTAATTTTATGTATACATGTAAATATATCGGCTTTATTTGTTCCGACTATATCTATCGTAATGGAGCATAGCATAAGCCAGTGAACAAACAAACAAAGCTTACCTCCTTGTAATATTAGTATGATTAGTGCGCAATCTTCTTCAAATCGTTCTATTAGCTTATTAGCTAAGATAATTTCGCAATTTCATGTCTCAATTCAATTGCAAATATCAAAATGTCTTAGTAGGTACTTGAGACGTAATTGCTTTAACTAGTTAAAATAAGCAACTGTCATTTGTAAAGTCTAAATAATTTTGTTAAATCGATAAACAGACCGTCGTGAGACCGTCTTTTTGCTCATTATTAAAAATTATTTATGCAAAATATATCTGTTTTTCCTAAAATCTACAAAACTTTAAGCCTGGTTTAGTGGATTTACACGGTCCAAAATCCTAGGTTACAATCCCTGGTCGAACCAAAATTAATTGAGTTTCCTGAGCATTTTGGATGTTAACATTACTCTAGTGCCTCGGATAGCACGCAAAGCCCTTATTTCTGCTTCGGAACTGTTTCCGATCGTATAGAATTCCTAATTCAATATAAATAAACTTTTTGCATCAGAAAATTATCTGAAACGTTGCTTCCAAATTCGAATTTGAAACGAAACAAATATATTACAACTGAATTAAAGTTCTTTCTGTTTTATAAAATTTTTAAGTCGCATAAAAATGTTGCCACGTTATAAATCGCTAGAGAAATGTCAGTATCGTACAGGCTAATAGTTTTAGAACATTAAAAAAACCCGTAAGACATATAGTCAGCATTAAATAACATTGAATCGTACGGAACGAATAATTCATCAATTTCGCAGTAATGTGGCGTGTTAACATTGTGTACTTCTGTAACGTTTTATGTAGATCTTATATAATTTTCTCCTTGAACCGAGATGGATCAGTGGCTAGAATACGTGAATTATCCGAACATTGCGGGTTCAAACCCACACAAGCACCGCTAAATTCATCTTATATTTGACGATGAAAGTAGATGTTGCTCATTTATACTAAAATTGCTACACGTGTACAACAATCCATATTGGTGTACTGAGGTAAATTGAGCTCCAAACCCTCTATTGAAAGAAGCCATAAGCCCAGCTGTGGGTTCTGTTTACTGTTATGAAATTTTCTTCAATTATTATTCCAAGTTACGGGGTGATTGTGCAATGTGGCACAGATTGTTGAGGCGTGAAATTGTATTTACATAATGTGATAAAGAGTTCGGAGATCGTCCAATTTTATTGGTTGTTAATACGATTAACTTTATTACTGGTCATCGTTCGCGCCTCGGGGCGTTTGGTAAATTGACAAGTAATTTTATCTCCAACTAAATGATTGTAAATGCTTCTAATGTTGCTTTACTGTTATTTAAATAGTCTTTATTTTTAGATTACGATGACGTCATTTTTTTATGTGTGTAAATGTAACTTCCTTTTCAAACTGTTTGACGGTTCTAACTGCGGTAAGGCATTAAGGAGTCACGGTGCTATATTGTAATTACAGGTGAGGCTGCGAATTTCTATAAGATTACTTGGTGGTATGGCTTTGTGCTAGCCCGTCTGGGTAGGTACCACCCACTCATCATTCTTCCGCCAAATAACAGTACTCAGTATTGTTGTGTTCCGGTTTGAAGCGTGAGTGAGCCAGTGTAACTAGAGGCACAAGAGACATAACATCTTAGTTCCCACGGTTTATGGCACATTGACGATGTAAAGAATAGTTAATATTTCTTACAGCGTCATTGTCTATGGGTGATGGTGGCCCATATACCATAAAAAAGCTCGTCCGCCAAAATATACCATAAAAAAAGATGCGGTCATCATCGTCCACATGACCATACTATGGGCGACGAAGGCCTTATTGTACTTACTGTGGGCTGTGGGCTCCACATGGATTCGTTTTAGGGATCTATTGTAGAACCTCCAAACTTCGTGATTTTCCCATTGCCCAATAGTACCAGGCCCAAGACTTTGACAAAGTCTCACTCAGGAATACCGTTGGATCGATTTCCTTAGATGATCCTAATCACCACTCGGATAATTTCTGGGATTAGATTATTATCTCTACAGAAGTATCAGTAGATGGTCATCTACGAATACAGCTCGCCAGTACGTCTAGGTGCCCCATGTAGTCAAAAAAAGACACATTGCATCAAATTATGGCCAATGAATCTCTTTCCATTGAATTATGGGTCTATATGGGTAGATCTAACAATATCATGAAATACATCTTACTGGTAATTTTGGGCTGGTCACTTATCGTATTATTAATTAACATAGTTGTATGTTAAAAATAAATAAAAATAAAATTGTTAAGGATGTGCCCTCAAATAAAAAGGAATGTTCTCGAGGCGGTGTTAATTGATCCTTTTTTCATTCATTCGTTGATCGGCAGTGGTACAAAGGCTTAAAATAACACAAAAGCCGGAAAGTTATGTTAAAGGTAAATTAAAATAACCGAGATAGTGAAGTTCTGTATTGTGATATATAAAAATTTAAATATCGTGTGTATATGGAATAGTTTTTACGCTTTGTGACGAATCGGCAGATCGTTAGCAATCAACACGGTTTGATGTCGTAAGAACTGTGACTGCCGTCTACACGTAGTGATTTTATATTTAATCTACGTTCGAAATTTAAATAAAACCTTCTTTTAAAACTTTATAATTATTTAATAAATAAAACGGTCGCGGGATATTCAGCAGATGTCAAGTATCGAAATTGATGTTTATTGAAGAGAACCAAGGAGTTTTTATTGAGTAAAATTAATATATTTTTCTTTTTACCATTATATGCATAACGCGAAGAAGGCATAAAGAGTATGATACTCTTGGCCGTGACGTCATACGAGATACCTTACTCTCGATACGCTCCAATAGATGTTTGACATAAAACAGTTTCATAAGCCAACTTAAACAACGATAAATACCTATGTTTTAAACATTATCATCGTTATTACGTCTATATTTCAAATGTATTTTAAATTTTCATGTCGCCATGTTGTAAACAGTTGGACATAAATTTGAAATCTTGTTTCTAGTCTACAAATCTACTCAGACTGAATTATAGGACATTCTTAGACAGGTATTAACTAAGTGGCGGCCATATTTTATGTCGAAGTTTTTTTGGCTACGCGCCTAAAATTTTTGCATTCCGACTTTGATAAAACGTTCCTGAATATGCAGTAGCCGTGAGAATTTATATTTATTTAAAAACTTTTATTTTTATTTCGGTGATTAAAGTCATTGGATTCGATTCGGGATTTTTTGCCGCTAAAACATTTCGAAGAAAAACTTTACGTATTCTGTTTACAATTTAACGTTAATTATGTTTTCTCTCGTTTGTTTTCTTTTACTTTTGTAAATAAGTAATAGTATTTTCACTTTCATTCACTACTAAATATTTTATTGACTTTAAATACTTATAGTAGGTAATCGATGCGTGTTTTGAATAAGTAGTTATTATTCTGAGAAAATCAAGCAAGTTCCCATTAAAGTTATTGAATCGCATTATTTGCGACAGCTATCCAAATAGCTGATCTGTATATCTTCATTGTTTTTAGTAAATTTTAGTTTTTATTAATAAGACTCGAAAAATAAGTGATAACATAGATTTTTCTCTTTAGTGGTAAAAAGTAAGTATTGATTACGATCTATACAATTCTTACGTGTGAATTTATCTTTAATCGTACATTTATAGTATATATACCTAAGTATATTATTGATTATCTATAAATAAATAAAACAAAAAACATTACAATCGGCTCATAATTGGCGAAATGATTGATGTCGAACCGATCATACAAAAAAGTACACGTTGATATTGATACTTTTTAAAGATGGTAAAAAACGTTCTTATTTTAAAATGGAATCGTCTAGCTATGTTCTTAGTCTTAAGCTAAGAGACGGTACGATAAAAGGCTTATCTGAATTGAATCTGCGCATTTGAACTTTGACTATTTTTAGAACATAAGATACAATAAACACTACATGCACTTATTTAAGAATAACCTTAAGTGTATCTCTTTTGATTATATTCTAGAAAATAAGGTTAAAATAGTAGCTCAAAGTATTGCTTTATTTTGTTGATGCTGCAAAGTTGGTAATATGTTGTACATTACCAACATTGCAGTATAAAACTGTCAAAATTGGCGCCAAACTGTAATAGAAGATAGAAATTTCAAAATTCGAAAAATCCTACGGTGTGATCGCGCAATATTCACGGCATAATTCCCTATACGACCCCATCGGTTCGCGTGCTCACCTCAGACAGACATAAAGACACGCGTATTAAATATTACATAGCAATAAAAGGCTAATTGGAACGTGCGCCACATTCTAACAAATTTTAAGATGTAAGTGACCACTTAATTGTTATTATTGACGGAACCGGTCCGAGATATTAATAAAAAAAAAATACCGTAGAATTTATCTAAAACATGTTACAGATTTTAATTATCTTCTTAATATTTGATACAATGTAGATCTAACTTTGAGCATCAGCTTTACTTTGTATGAATAATGTATGAATCTATAATTAGCTTATTTATTTTTAGTCTGTGGTATAAAATCTTTATCTTTACGTCACAATATGCATGTTCTTTATGGACAAACGAATGGAGGCGTTGAAAATTTAAATACGGTTGATTTTAAAAATGCTACTTATATTATTTAAAGACTACTATTTAAACTTATTTTTATTGATCTAATTTCAAAAGTCCTTGACCTAACGAACGAAATGTGATGTTAATAATCGCCCTAGGCAAGGCTACTCGCCGTCGATTGTTAGTTTCTGATCGACAATAACGTTTTAAACAACCAATTACAATTATAACATCGCCATTTTAAAACATATGGTCGATTATTCGGAATTCAAAGATATTAAAAAAACAGTAACCATAAAATTTCAAATCAATAAATATATTTTAAAAAAGAATTGATTCTAAAAATAACGTAATCAAATTTAGAATTGTAAAAAAAAAACATTCTTATAAAATACTTATTTCAAAGAGGTTTATTACTGGAAACATATTAAATTCCTTACGAATAATATTAATACTCGTTTTCTACTTATCAAGGCTTGTGCGTGAAATTATTTACATTTTAAGGTCGGTTATTTCGATTACTGATTTTTAATCCACATTCCTTCTCATTTTAATGATTGTTAACGTTTTAACTTATATTATCATGTACTTGATGTAATTTTGTAATATTTGTTTTTTTTTTTAATTGGTTGTATATTGCAGTGGCTGCGATTGCCTTCAAAAGGTTTACAGGTCTGTCACAATGCGGTGGCATGTAATCTGTGCTACAGGAACATTTCCTACAACATTGTAACACAAAAGCATTACGTTAAATTAAAATTGAATATTTGTAAGATACTTCTTAGTTATAATAAGATATGGTAAGATCATTGGTGTTTTTTTTTAAATATATTATTTCGGTAGTAATTACGAACTCTAGGATCTTGTCTACGTAAGCGTCATCCTGAAATCACTTAAAACTTTATACTGATTCAAATTTATTATATGTTACTAATACAATATGGACATTGATGTATTATGGGACGATAAGATTTAAAAATAGAATACACTTACCTTTGTGAAATCATATTTCTTTTTAATGTATTGTCTTAGATAAGTTTGTCTTAAAATATTATCGATCAAGATTTTAAGATTACCATTTAGGTCATTTGATTTTTTCACCAATCATTGACGGATGTTGACACATCGAATGTAAAATTAATAAAGTATAGTACGACACAACTTAGATGTCGCATCGGCAAAATTCGTAAAACCGATCACGTCCGAATTAAGTACGCTATCCCAAATTATCAATATTTATTTCTCACGCGAATATGATCTTTGCACAAACGCAATAACTTGTAATACCATATGACCTAATATATTCGTCAATTTGACGCGTCGATGTACATGCACTTGCTTTCTCTGACGTGTGAATCTATAGCGACGAATAGCGTCGAATGGCGCGATAGGAAGCTATTTCTATTGGTTGTGTAAATCGGCAGTTATCGGTTTTATTTTCATTCCATTGCATTTTCCGATGCTACATCTAATTTGTGTCTTACTATAAGTGATTCAAATTTATCTTGTGATCCATATATGTCTTTTGTCAAACTTGTAGAGCATTATTACTTAATACCTGCAATGCAAATATTTGTTCTTTTTCTCAAGACAAAACAAACAATTTATTTCAAATAAAATCTTTAAATAAAATTAATATAAAAATGTATTGTAATAATATTCTGAATTTTAAATACACTTTTATTTATTGCATTAGAATAACAAAATAAAATATCATTAAAGTGCTCAAAGGAACGCAAGATAAAAATGCGTTCTTGTCACAGCCTTAAAGCAACTATCTGTTCCAGACGAGCTTTTTTAATTTCGCAAACATTATTTATATCAATTTAGTTAAAATTAGTGCCAGACGTTTTAGTCTCGAGGCCCGACTCCTGATATATCGTAGCGTTTTTCATTTAATCTCGTTGACATAAGATTTATTATATTGCAAGAAAATTCGTGCCTTAAAGTGGGTGGGATTGGAATTACTAATTAATGATTATCATTATGATCTAAATTAATATGGGAACGTGATAATATTTGACGTGCCTGCGCAAGAGATGATATCGATTTATTATAGTTACGAACGTCGAACTTTATTTGAAAATGATTTTTGTTGATTTATTGCTTGGTATACATAATGACTCCCTTTTGTGGTAATCGATGTATACTGTGCAATTAATGCAAATACTATTAATTATTTAAACGTTAAATATGAAAGTTAATACAGAGCGATTATTCGTAACGATTATTAATAATCTTTGCTACTGAGTAAATCGAAGTGGTTCAGTGAATATTAGACGATCATGGGTTTAATTTCTTGCAAGATTCTTTGAATCTTTTAAAACCATGACGTCACTTTTACACAAATAGAGAAATATCTATTATTTTAAACTAAACGTAATATAAAAGCATTATTAGATCCACATACCTTGAGGACTGTTAGGATTCAATGCATCTAAGAGACACTAAGCTAGAAAAGACAGACAAACGGCGTTTATGTAAAAATGTTCTAATTTTTGTTATAATTCATCTCGTGTTCGGTGAAGGACAGCGTCGTGATGAAACCGGCAGGTGTTCGATGAATTCTGCCACATGTATATCATACATACTAATGAACCAGAGTATGCAGAAGGTCTTTGCCGAGTAGAGAATCATATATAGTCTTTTACAGATTAGATATTGTGTGTTTTTGAGCACAGATAATATATGACAATAATCTAGTGACTCTAGATATTCAATCGAGCTAAAATCAAAACATTTTTAATTCAAAAATAAAGAATTCTGGATCATAAAGTAAGTTATTTTTATTCGTCAGCTAAATAATTTATTATTTATCCTTAATAAAAGTAATGAATTACTAGAAGCATCGTTATTTTAAGTTAATCGATTTCGATATGTAGTTAGGAAATTAAGGAAAGTGACGTTATGTATATAGTATTTATATTAAGAGGAAAGCAGTAAAATTCGATACCGTCCGCTTAAAGCGGCTTTAGAAATTGTAGATTCAAATAAGATAAGTTTGGAAGTAAGCGAAAGTCAGCAAATATGGAAAAGAGGAAGGATGCCCGGCCGGTCTCTTCAATTATCATTTGAATTTATTAAAATGACTCATCGATAAATGTTCTTTCTAAAAAGGATTTCCATTGGTTTTCTATTTATTATTTACAATAAGGATTGGCTGTGATTGGTTGCGACAAAGCTCGAGCTAAGACTTTTTTATAAGTTTATGATATCATTACATAGTATAAAACAAATACACCGCGGATTTTGAAGCGGTTTTTTATATAAATAAATTGATTCAATAGGAAGATTTATTCATATATATAATACATTCACAATATAGTAGAGAATAGCTGAAAATGTGCGAACATGTAAGTGCATTGTATCTGCAGTTTATTTGGTATCAGCATTGCAACAGCGCGAATCCTAGGTGGGTCTCTAGTTCATAATAATGTAATGTAATATAATAATTTGATAAATAACTTGTATTCTTTGAATTAATATAAAATTTGAAGAATTTTAATTTTAGTAATAAAATATATTGTGTAAATAAAACGCTTATGAAAATAAACGTAAAATAGCAATCACATCAACTCACTAACTTGATAATATCATATCCCGATGCGTATGCGCATCAACGAGGTAGTCTTTTATAACCATATCTTTTTCTCAAACAACTGTCCAAAACTTTTTAACTTGTTTGGCCGGCTGATCAACGAAAAAGTAACATTGTTTTTTTACCACAATTATGAACTCTATACGTAATATTTTTAGTGTTGATTATCGCTTGAACTTCCCCGTCAGATGTGATTGTTGAACAGGTGCGGAGAGCAACAGGTGATTTTGTGACCGCTAATATATTGGATACAGGATCGAAATCGGCGTTCGACATATTGTGCTATGTAAATTTAAATTAAGTCACACCATTGTCGACGCTGATTACATTAAATAAGGTTCATTTTACTATAACAATCGTGACAGATGGGATTTATTTTTGCGCTTATGTAATTCAGTAAGTACCTATGTAAGGTGATTGGAGTTTGGAATGTAACTTCAATTTATGCTAAGATTCGAGATAGGCGACATTGATTAGGATAATGTACTTTCACGGTATCTAGACGCGTGATAAAGATGTAGTAAGGATGAAATAAATATAAAAAGTTTAAAATAGGAATACTTGTTTTGTTTTCCCTCTTCTTAACTCCTCACAAAATATATAGATATTATTTTTCCGTATATTTTATTATCGCGAGAAATGTATAGTGTAAACATACGGTAATCATCAAACAATGACTTCATTTTGAAACAAGATCTATCGACGAGCACTTTTTGACTTTCTCTTGTTTTTAAATAATTACTATACTGAGTATTGTTTGCAGAATTCATTAAAAAACTATCAACAAAATTTGTCTAAATGTTATTTTAATAATCGTCGCGTTTTAATAAATAACTATATTCACTACATTGAGGACATGTGTCAGTTTGAATAATTGTTTAAATTATATAAAATGATATAATAACGCGATTAGCAATCTTGATATGCGTGGTATGTACAGGTAATATTAATCATATTTAAAATTATATTGAACCGCTTGTATAATATTCGCCTCTTGTTCCGAATAATGTCGTAAGTGTAAAAACCTTTATTAAACAAACTAAAAGCTCGTTTGACTTTGTACAGTCGGGGTAAGAAAAGGTTCGTCACCTTAAGATCTAATATCGTGTGCTCATTATGAGCGGTAATCTGCTTTACCGATTGAGAATGACATATTGCGTCGCAATGATTTGATGTTTAGATTCAAAAGATACTAAGAGTTGTAGACTTGATAAAGGAATTAATTTAAAAACTGACGAAGGTTTTCTTACTCTGATCGTACATACCATTAATTCATAGAACCCTCAAAGTTGACATTGCTATACTATGCAGGGAAATATTGTTAACATTCTTCCTTCCACGCGGTCAAGATTTGTACTGTAAGTATTTTTAATGTTTATTAATTCAATTAAAATATTTGTATAGTAAAGAAGCGTTTTAAACATTTTTTTTATTTCTTATTGCTTATAGTATTAAAGTTAATGTGTTAATGTTTCAATCAGAATGAATGCTTAATAAACCCATTTTTAAATAATAAAATTTTTACGATTATTTCCATGAGATAGAAAGCTTTTATCGGATGAATTTAGTCTTGTAATAGTTGTTAATAGCGAAATTAAGTGATCAATTTTTTATGCTTC
This sequence comes from Vanessa cardui, assembly GCF_905220365.1. Classification (NCBI taxonomy): domain Eukaryota; kingdom Metazoa; phylum Arthropoda; class Insecta; order Lepidoptera; family Nymphalidae; genus Vanessa; species Vanessa cardui. Next base: position 8,493,882 of record NC_061143.1, read on the forward strand.
AGTTTTTTTTACTACAGCCATATATTATGTTCATCGACGATGCCGCGCCCCTCCAGCTTATATTAGTATCGGCGTGCATTAGTGTGGGTGAGTAATACTCATGTTTACATGTGTTAGTGTGACTTTGAGTATAGACAACAAAAAAGTACAAATTACATTTTATTTGTTGGGCCTTCGTAACTAAATAGTTTTATAGAAATACATGACACTTGAACGGTTTAATTAAAACATGTGTTTGTTAAACATAAACTTTGTAAATGTATCACCATACACCCAACAGGTTAACGGATACAAACATAGATATAATATACATACGAGTCGTTACGTCAAGACTTTGTTTATGGAAATGTAGACTATATCATTTGATTAGTATTTGTAAAATTCGAATATTTTTCTTATAAATAATAATATTACGTAAAATTTTACATTGTATACAACAACAAAAACAGCAGCCTGTAAATTCCCACTGCTGGGCTAAAGGCCTCTCCTCCCTTTGAGGAGTAAGTTGGAACATATTCCACCACGCTGTTCCAATGCGGGTTGGCGGAATACACATGTGGCAGAATTCCTGTGAAATTTGTCACATGCAAGCACTCACGATGTTTTCCTTCACCGCTGAGCACGAGATGAATTATAAAGACAAATTAAGCACATGAATCAGCGGTGCTTGCCTGGGTTTGAACCCGCAATCATCGGTTAAGACGCACGCGTTCTAACCACTGGGCCATCTCTTCTCTTAATGATTATATTTGTTACATTGTATGGTTAGTTTATTTTATAAGGAAAATAGCATGGGTTGTATATAAATCTGTCACCCGTGTATCCATCAACACCCAATGGAGCAGGTCCGTGAAATAAGTGCCTAATAGTATATTTACATAAACATGCAATAGTTAATACGTTACCCTACTTACTTACTTAATTACGAAGATGTTATCAACGATTTTCCAATATTTTGATCGTATCGTAATTAGCAGTTTGTAACGGTCGCTAATGTATTTTCATCAAGTTCAACTTTATAAAATTCTATTAATTAACAAACCGGGCGATTTGAATATGTGTTTAAAAAAAAAAAAAACGCCATTAGCACTTTTAATATACAATATAAGTGTAAGAACATTAAATCGTTCCAGTATTTTATTATATTTTTTTTCAATGTAAATACTCGTTTTTTTATGTTCATGACTGATATTAGTGGACATTTAAATGTTTTTAAATTGCTTGAAATATATCTAAGATGCCGTTGAGAATACGTTAGAACCGCTATGCGCTGTTCGACAAGATTTTGCTTTTCAAAGTCAAAATGAAAGGGTTTCTAGCCTTTTAAGAATATCATAGAAAGCTTTGAGCTTGAACTTGCGGCCTGTTAGTACAGTTATACGAAAAAGTTTGTTTCAAATTGTTATTCTAATTAAAATAACATTTTCACTTATTTCGTCTTTTATGCGATCTTAGATCGACAATTTATGTGTCTGTCTCGTCGTTCTGTGATAACTACATCATTGGCATTATAAATGTTAATTCTTCTGAATACTATTTAAAAACGACTTAATTTTATTTTTAATTAGAAAGTAAATAATGAGATAGATGTTGATAAAGAGTTTGTTTATTATACAGCAAGAAATAAGACTTAATAGATTAACGGAACCCAAAATACGCTTTCTTAATTGGCACGATGGCACAGTGGGTTGCATACTTGGATCTTAAATTGAGATCACAGGTTTAACTCTAGACCAGCCACCATGAGACGATTCAATCACAGTTGATATTGTACTATTAGTGTCACTTGCGAGTAACTTCCTTGGTATCAAGTTATTAGGAACATTATTATCAAACTTATTCACAGCTTCTACATTATATTCTAAAGCAGGTTAATTTAAGATCTTCATCAGCGGCGAAGGTTAATTCAGTTTAATTTTGTTACAATTGTCACAGAACCGCCATTCCATCTTTTATCCCCTAATATCGTGATACAAAACGAAAAGCTCGTGTGAACTCGTCATCAGCTGTTCAATCTGACCATATTCTGTTAACCTAATCTTGGGATAGAAATGAAAATCGTCAAGAGTTACATTATTTTCTTCAGTTGATAAAATATACAATTAAGTGTTAATTCAACTAGATACCATATTAAAATATTATTGTCTGAAATTGAAGATGCGGAATATAATTAATTATAATTAAGCATTTATCGAATTTTCTCGAAATTGTAGTAAATAAGTGTTGCCATCTTTTTGTTAATTATTTGTGAAAAATGACATAACTACCCTTATGCTACACAGTCTTTTTTTAAATTATGTGGTACAGAACTTTATAATTTATATGCCATAAATGTATATACGATGAACTACTAGAAATAATGCTAAATTTACTACATTTGATTATTATTTAAAAGAATTTCTTACTTTATGTAATAAGTATTGTTTTTTGAACTGTACTATTTCTGACCACATCTGATTGCAAATTTTCAATTTTATTATTAGTATTGATATATTCCTGCTTCTTTAAAATATACAGGACTCAGGCAAACATATGAATGACAACATTAAAATATGTACCAAAGCCTTATATAGAAAACTTACCGTGTATCGTCCTACAATATGAAGTTTTATAAATGACTGCCTACACTTATGCAGTACATTTTTTTTATTTATAAAAAAAAGAAAAGGTATTATAATTTATGTGCCTTAAATGTTTTGTTTTTGTATTAAGCTAACAAATTTAAAATTGATAACAGAGCAAGGTGCATGGACAAAAACTTTGTAATATATATAAATTTAATGCAAATAAGCTTCATAAAATATGAGAAACGTCTTATAAGGCTTTCAATGAATATTTTTTGTGGTTCTTGCAAAATAGTCAAGTTAATTATGAGGTTAATTTCGAATTTCGAATCCAATATTTACTTTTCGAATATTAATTTGTAATATTATGTCTAGTCAGTAGTTACATTGTATACTGTACAGTTTGTCGCTGTCTGTACATTTGTATGTTTGTGTGCGTGCGACCTTTGAGCACATGGCCTGCGACCTAGAGCTTACGGGTGGGACGTATCATTATAGCTATTCACTTACTATACCTCTCATACGAAGATATGTTGACGAATATGGAGGAGGCAATAGTTAGAGATCTAGTTTGATGAGAATAAAAGCGAGTTTTTAAATAGTCATTTATTTAAATGTGTAACAATACATTATCATGTACGTAATCTACAAAATAATAAAAATTAAACAATTTAATAGATAATTTTTGATGACCTCCGTGGTCGAGTAGTGTGTACACCGGTTTTCATGAGTACGCCATTAAGAGGTCCCGGGTTCGATTCCTGGCCGAATCAATGTAGAAAAGTTTTCTAAATTGTCTTGGGTCTGGGTGTTTGTGGTACCGTCGTTACTTCTGATTTTCCATAACACAAGTGCTTTAGCTACTTCCATTAGTATAAGAGTATTGTGTGTGATGTAAAAAAATAAAATAAAATTATACTAAAGATTATGATGTCTTTAACGAAATGTGATCTTATACCTAATTTTTATATTTAGAATTACGATATAAATAAATACACATTTTTTTATTGGGAACTGTTTTTCAGTCTTATAAACGTTATATGTTATGATATTTACAAACTCGTCCATAATACCACTTCATAGATGCACGCTGTCCGTAGCGAATAGCGCGCCACGCGCGGAATGCAGCATTAACTAGCACCGCAGCCATCTTCATTGGAAAGCGAGACTGTACCGCTTAAACAGGACTTATTTTCGTTTACATACATTTCATGAAATACCGTTCACATCACTTTATAACAAACCGATTTTTTTTTAATTTTTCAAGACCAAGAATCAAATATACATCTTTATATTTTATCTGTGGTCTGATAGCTATGACACATATACGTCAAGTTATTGCCCGCGGCTTCGCTTGAATTTTAGGGGGTTGTCATGTATTTGACAAAAAAGCCATTATGTCCTATCTTGTACTTCAAGTTTGGTTCATAACAAATTTCATCGAATTCGGTTCAGTGGTTTGGTAGCGAAAGAGCGACATACATATAGACAGAAAGAGTTACTTTCACATTTATAATATTAGTATATATAGTATAGATTGTCAATCTCTTAATAATAAAAACGAATTAGTCGATATAACAATACAGTTTAGTTATAAAGATAAACAGATTAGTGATAAGAATTAAACACTAATGCCAAGTAGCGAAAAGATAATGAGTGACCCCAAAATCGGCAACCTGTTCCTATGATTCATTTCCCATGACACCGTGGCGCATGAGTCAGGAATGAGTTATAATTCTTGAGATCGTGAATCGTGATGCCTCTGCACATGCGCTGAACTGTTAGAATTCTAACTGCCGCTCATGATTTGCATATTTACTGTAATCTGTGATTGTAACCGTTGAAAACAGGAAAATTTGCAGTCACGGCTGTAATAATTATGTGGGATATTTAAAGATGAATTGGGATAACCATAAAACTACATACAAGTATAATCTGATTAACCGGATTACGCTTAAAAAATTGTCTTATTGTCTAGTGTTTGCACACCATAAAATTTTAACTCAAATATAAACGTAAACTAAATTGATAATTTTAATTTGATTTTATTTTTAAATTATAAAAAAATATGTTACTTATTATATTTATTTTTATTTTATTTATTTTTATGAAAAAAAACAAAAATTTTAATTTAAAAAAAAAAGGATTGAATCGAAATGTCAGTTAAACAAAAGAGGTTTACTTTTCATTTAAAACTTATTCGTCATCATCATCCGTTTCCGTAAGTATTTTAAACTTGAGTCATGAAATTCTGAATAATAAAAAGTGGTCCAACGAAAGCTTGGGAAACGGCTAAGCGTACATTTTGTCTGTCCGTTCCAAAATTTAACGAAACAATCAAGTATTTAGCAGATGTTTGTAATTAACTTTATCTGTGCCAGATGGACATCTACCTATTGTTAGGTAATCTACCTGCTGTAAATAAACGTGAATACAAAGGCAGTTTATAGTTAGGTCTGTTAACTTACATTGGAAGCACACGTGTTTTATGATTTTCAATAATGTTTTTGTTTTATGCGATGTACCCCGTATTTAATACTTGCCAAATGTTGCAGTTTCTTTGAGTCTTGTTTTGTTTTTCATAAATAAGTAAAGATCTTGTTTTCAATTTTACAATAAACCGTTAATCTATTTCGAAAATCGAACACTTGAATGGTATTTCCTAGCGTGACTTGTTTTTTTTTTTAAATTACGATAACTAGGCAAATGCCAAATGGGATGGCTGACTGTAAATTCTATTCTGCCAACAGAAGTAGCAACAAGTCTTTTTATTGTCTATGCATTACCATATATGGATTCTAGTATATTATATAGGGATTATAATTACACTGGCATACTCACTCATCAAACCGGAACACAGCAATACAAATTATTATCGTTGTTTTGACGTTAGATAGATGAGTGGGCGCCACGAGTGATATAACTTTTTTATAACGATAATTGTTCACAATATGGCTCAATACACTCATGCACGAATAATTTGAACAAATATTTGTAAATAATTAACTGAGTGAGTGTACGAAGAGTCTTGGACAAACCGTTGGTGTAAATTATAGACATCTTACACAATAATCTATATAAAGTATTAACTTAGTTGAGTAAGTAATTATTTTATTCGTAACGTCTGTGTCTGGTGAGAGATAGAGACGGTTCTTGCAACTGCGACATTTAGATTCCGTACATTCGTTGCGACAAGTTTCAAGTGTCAATTTTGAAAGTTTAATGTGACTACAGAAAATAAATATGTCAAATGTAAAATTCATTAATCGTTAAGCAATAAAAGTTTTCACTGAAAATTTTTATTTTCAATATTTTTTTTTCTATAGATTAACAAATTTAATATTTTAATGGAATATTTATTCGTACGAAATTTAATATGAGTTTTACGATTTAAAAATTTGACTTTCATTCAATGTGATATTATTTTTGAAAAACGAAAAAGTAGTAATGATTTTTACAAAAAGGTAAATAACTAAAGAGTTTCAATATAAAGTTATTACAGAGACGTCGAAACGTTTCCTAAAAAAAAAGTTTTATGTAAGACTTTTTAATATTATCGTATTGAGTATACTCTCTCGCGCCCGTATGCTATATATTAATAGATAGTAATACTACCAGGTGGCTATCGAAAGTGTGTCTTTAGAATACATTTGATAAGTTTAGCATAAATTATGTTCAATTTAACGAATTTATAAATAGGCGTGATGTCATCTTATACGACGCGAGTGCCGTTAACTGTTACTTTTGTAGTTTAAATTAGGTAATTTTTTATTATGACTGTCATTAATCACTATAATTCGATTGGAAGAGGTGGTTTAATGGGAGGGGGGACAATTAAACTGTTCATTAAGGCTTATTTGCTTTGTTTTTGCTATTTTTAATTATTGAAATACATTAATTTGATAGGCTGAAACATTACACACAGTTTTTTTTTTAATTTGCTATTATAAGACGCAATGGAAATTACATCCAATGCCATTGTAATGATGCATGTAAATGTATTCTAAGTATTTTTATTAATGTATCAAAAAAGAAAATTCTTGCTAAGTAATAAGTTTGTCGACTTAACTTTTTTGTTTATAACAAGCTAGCATAATATATTCACTTCGGGTTAGTTATAAATGTGAAAGTTATTTGTCAACGAATAAAAAATTACAGTAATCTCCAATAAACGCTGGCCCGTTCCGTCCGATAACTCGAAGCCACAAACGAGCCTAACCCAAATAACGCTATTTGAAAACATCTGCCTAAAACCTCTAGAAGTATTTTATCAAAATGTTTAAGTTTTAAGAGACATACAGTCGCTCACATTCCAAATATCCGGCTGAGCGACCTTTAAGGCCGATCAGAATCGCGCCACTCCTGCGCAGCTCCCGTGCGCTTGCGTGGTCTCGATTTCGTGGCATTTTATAGGGCATTGTATGACGCACTGTTTTAACAAGTAACTCATTAACTTTTTGTTCAATGCTTCTTTGTAGTAGGGTGTTCCTATTGTAGATTAAATGTGTAGTTAAGTTTGTCATTGATAACTTAATATTTTTAAAAAGAGTTTTATAATATGTATAAACTTAAATGAGTCTCCTATCGTATCAGTAAAGGATTATCATTCTTCATAATCAGTTGCTCAATGACAAAGGAGTATAACATACATTTCCGTATCAGGAGATCAATTTACAATTCCTAAAAACGCGTAATTATAAGTTCCACGGCTGGATATTTTATTTTATTTATTTATAAGGACAACTTACAAAACACCATTTATAGGTTTTAAAATAAAGGTAATTACATTTTTAGCTAAGTGTTGTTTCAATTACAAGTTATCACGGCATGGAACATCGTCCGTATTCCCAGCTGTGGGAAACAAAAGTTACCTTACGATACTGAATGTCGTAGCACAGTTTATATTTACAAAGTTAAATGCAATACAATCTATAGGTATAAAGATCATCGCGGCCAGACGGTCTGGCTTAGAAGGGATGGAATTCCGTACAGTTACCTAATTCAGCTTTTGGTTAGGAATTAGCCAATCAAATGCCTAGAATATTGTAGTTCGATTCGAATGTTTGTACGAATTGATTAGGATCTGTTGTAGAGCTTCTTTTAATATATAATTTGGGCAAATTAATGTATTAATATCATCTCGTTCTTATTTAGTAAAGGTAAATATTAAGTAACTATTCCTATTTTGAAGTTATTGATTAATGTATTACTTAAGTATAAACAATACATTGGGATGGAGGATAAAGTTTTTGATTTTTTAATAAAATTGAATACTATTTAAAAAAATCTGTATGTCGCTAATAGTACCACATACCAGGTTCAACTAGCTACCATCCAGATGACCCCATAAGTACGAAAGGTCAAGGTCAAGCCGTCAAGTTAAGAAGAGGAGAGAAGTTATTACTCGGACTTTGGATTATTCATAAATTTATTGTGAATCATTAAATATATATGGTTCCGTGGTAAAAAAAAACAGAATTAAATAAATATTTGAACAGCCTAGAATTGATTTAGATAAGTACTTTTTTTCCACAATATTATTTGATTCGCGTCAGAATCGCCAGTAAGCATTCTCGATTATTTGTGAGAGAGGAATCTTAACTTCGATATTAATCTATATTCGTACACATATTTGTTATTATTAATTGTAGTGACCTTTTATATGGAGATAGAAAACTATTAATTTATAACCATGTCTTAAATTCAAGAGATGAGCGTGGACCATAAAACTGTAACGTGATATGATCGAATAAACTAAAGTTATGATTGGACTCGAGATTCCCAAACGATAGCTAAGACTCGTATGAGGAGCAGTTTGACGTAGATAATCTTAATTACACACATTCCAACATTCATAATTTTCAGTTTTTAAATAATGTACCGATGAGTTGCTATGGCTCAGTGGTTAGAATGCGAGCATCTTGACCGACGATTGTGGGTTCCAACTCAGGTAAGTACCATTGAATATTCATGTGTTTAATTTGTGTTTGTAATTCATGTCTCGCTCAGTGTTGAAGAAAACATGGTGAGGAAACCTGCATGTTGCCTGCGTCTAACTTCATCAAAATGCTGCCACATGTGCATTACATATTGGAACAGCTTGGTGGAATATGTTCCAAACCTCCTCGTCGTTGATCAAGCATCTGAAACCTTATAGGTCGTGTCGAATTACTTTTCTATCAGACACGATTAAGGGAATGAGTTAATTTGTCTCTGCACTCCTGATTATTACAATATATTCTAACGAATTAGCTTGTAGCTTCACCTTTAAGAATAGCCACTGTGAGCGAAATCAAGTAAGAGAACTTCATCTTCGATTAAATTAATGTCTATATGTTAAACATAACATATGTGTATGTATGTTTTGTTTACCATCACATACTTCGATTATATAATCAAAAACATCATATATTTTATTATTATAAACATATAAAATTTAATGATCGTATCCTAAAAAGTTTTCAATGGTAGAAAGCTACATTATTCCTGAGTGCTATGGTATAATAATATCATACAATTTTCATTATTAATAAATTACATTGATTTTACTTAACTTAACTTTACATTATTTTATTAATTAATTATCCTATCCAAGCATAACAGGTATTTATGTATGTACAAGTATATCGTTAAATTTTGTTCCAAATTGATTAAACCTTATGTACCTAGTATGTAACTAGATTTATATAGTAATGCGTTTCACTTCCTGTTCGCGATTCAATCAATTAAACATATTAAGTTTTTTTATTGTCTTAAAATGGTAATATGTACTTGTAGTTTTTTTTCAATCCTGTGAATATTTCATTAAATTTTATAACTTCAATGATAATTTGTATGTTTCCTACAAGTTATTTAATTAAGCATTTTTTTATTATATTTATACTTGATAGTAAAATATTTGGTGAATTTTCCGCTAATACCAGTAATTATCTCACCCATTTGAATTCTAATGAATTTATTTTTAAAGTCTGGTAACTTTCGAACATTATGTATGTAGTTAAATTATAGTTTTATATAAATAAATAAATATAAATATTGGAAAACATCACATACATCACTCTGATCCCAATGTAAGTAGCTAAAGCACTTGTGTTATGGAAAATCAGAAGTAACGACAGCACCACAAACACCTAGACCCGAGACAACATAGAAAACTATTGAACTTTTTCAACATCGGCTCGGCCGGGAATAGAACTCGGGACTTCGGAGTGGTGTATCCATAAAAACCGGTGTACACTACTCGAACACATAGGTAGTCTTATATATAAGAAAGTGTTAACTTTAATGAAATTGTATTGCATAATAACCATCATGAGTTCGAAAAGGGCATATGTAAACCAAACTTCCCGACATAGTTCGTACGATGGAAACCATATACATATATCGAAATACACTTTTAGCTCATGTTACCGTTTAACTCTAAACTGATTCAAATATATTTATAAATTCAACACAAGGGATTGAATTTAAAATCGATAAAGCTACTCATAACCCTTGACCCTCATCTTGGCTAATAAATAATCTATAATACTTAATATCTACATAATATACCATTTCATAAATATTACGTAATAGTCTTAAATAGATCCGAAAATGAATTATATGGCTAGCTCGGAATGTATTTATGTAGAACTACTATTTGTCCCGGCTTCGCATAGCTATAGCAAGCGTTCACATATATATATAACGTAAGTATATAGTGAAGGCTACATACCTCGCTTGCTTATGGACAACATCTTGTCAAATTTTTATCACAATTTGATAAATACTTCAGGGACGAATGATATATCATATGCAAATATTCTTTATTATTTATTAAAATCAAGGTAAGTTAAAACAATATATTCATCATTCATTTTTTTAATTTGATGTATGTAAATATTATATATCAATTTACCAATCCAATCCATCTGAATTTTACTTAGAAAAACTAGAAAAAAATTCAGTATTGTCTGGGTTTTTTTTTTATAACAATTTATAGTTTTATTTCATTAAATCTAACATAATTCTTCCTTTTGTATTCTGTAATCTTTAATCGTTACATAAACAATCTTGATATTTTTTCACACAGTCCGAAAAGTATGTTGTTGAATATACTAAAACTTCTTGTATGGAATATCTTCATAAATTTTGAAGTAATCGTCTCACGATTTAAAGTGTTAAGATGAATATAGGGCTTCGCCATCTGCTGATCAAACCCTTGCGCCGACGGGCATGTGTCCAGACTCCTGTTAAAAGTTAAATTGTTAAAAAACGGCCCAACGACCACAGACAATGGGATCGGAGATTTATAACTTTTTAACATCTGTTGCTTCACTTACCTGGCCGATTGACTTCGAACGCTAATTGAAAAAACGCTCTGCGTTACTTTGAATAATATGCATTTGAAATAGAAGTTTTTTTTATTAAAGACTTTTGAAGTATGTTATTAGTATTCTCTTAATATTTAAGAACTTCTGTTACTTTTCTTTAAACACTAGAATAACTATTATTATATGGGTAATTTATAGAGATTAGTAATTGAAATAATGAAATATTATATTAAAAATAATAAAACAGTTATACTTCTTTTTCATGTACGTTAATCGTACGTTAGTAACAAGATAGTAACAATTAAAGATTTTTGAGAAATAATTTCGTATAAATACTAAAACGTCAGATCTCGTTTTTTTTTTTTATTTCTTGTATATAAGTAAAAACTTGTTTAATACGCGGCACTCTTTGTTTTATAATTTTATAGACGCAAGTAGTTATAAAAAATATATACATTAGTATACAGTAACTGGCTGTTTTATATTCTAAATGGAAACAGTTCACATATGAATAGTATAAAAACTTAAATGACTTAACAATTTTTCGCTTTTAATTGAATGAATATAGCAAAATGCATAATGAATATACGTATTATTATTTTTTTGTTTTGTCTAAAATTTTAAATGCTAAGGTCTTATTACGAATTCTGTGTATTACTAAGTATTATTGAATGTGACTATCGTTATTATTACATCTTACAAAGACAAAATATTATAAATATTAATTATGTATAATTTCAACAGAAAAGTAATAAATTCTTTTCAAACACGGGTATTAAAACTTTCATTATAATAATTAATATTAAAAGAAAAACGCGAATATGATCACGATAAGATGAAAAATCGCACTGCATTAGTAATCATTCACGCTAATTAGAATTGATACGTGCAACGCAAAAACTGACATACCGAACATTCTTAACCGGCCAACCAACTGTTTCAAACATGTTTATAACATCCCAGATGCTGTTCGCGAAATATTAAGCTGATTAATTAAAAAACAAACAAAAATAAACCGGCCAAATGACACGTGCCCTGTTTGCATATGCTAACAAGGAGCGGTCCGCGCTCATAAACCGTACGGGTTATAATAGTTCGATCAGACGAAGACACTTTTATGTCATCGGGTCTCGATAGTTCGCAACGACGATTTAAGCCGATACGACCAATTAATGTGCCCTTAATTAATTAATAACAATAATTCATATAACATTATAGCTCAGAACATTTGCTTATATTAGATTAGTTATGTAATATGTTACCAAAAATGTGTCATTAATAAATTGTGTTTTATTATGTAGGTTCGAAAGTTTATTTTTGCTTAAATTTTAAGAGCATAATGTAGTCATTCTAAATGTGATTCTAATGGGTTGAATCAAAAGGCTGCACTCCTGCGCATCGTACGTTTAACATTGTCAACCGATTGCATCGCGACACATGACGCGTTGATGTTTTTAATTAAAAAAACGTAAAAAAAAAGATGAGCGTACAGATATCACCTGCCGATGAAAAGGTGTAGATTGACTGAACCCTAAATTCTTCCCTCCACTGGCCACTCTTAATTCCTTTAATTACTCGTTTAGATAAGACGAAACTCGGTCTAAGGAGTTCTGGAAGTAAATTAACGTGACAAGTCATAAAGATTTGTAACCGTCATGTATGGGGTTCCCGTGAATAACCTTCAAATTATGTACTTTAAATGAACCGTAACGCATTTTAATTATTTATCTCATATTTTATAATGGTTGTTAAATAAATAGATATTAATCAAATCAAAGTACTCTTTATTGTACACCAGTAAATAAAACACATAGACACGGTTAGGAAAGATTTACAAGAGGTGGCCTTATCGCTAACACAGCGATCTCTTCCAGGCAACCTTAAGGTAGAGGCAAAACAAAAATAGAAAGAGGTAGGTAGGTCGTAGGTATTACTAATACATACTAGATATATTGCCAAATAAAACAGACTGTTTTTGAAGTGTCAGTGCCTCATTAATTGTCTGCGTTCCTGTAATTAATTTAATAAGCAGTAATTAATATTTGTAGGCAGCGTGGATATATATAAAAAAAATTCTACTATGTTTATTCATAGTTAGCATTGACAGGATTTGAAGGATAGCTACCTAGTTGAGCTTGATATCAACTCTCGTAAATGGTACCCGCAACTATGATAGTAAATGAGATCATATCCTGATTATATCGAATTGTATCGACTGATGGGAGATAATGTGACATCGATAAATATTGTAGTAATGTTTCATTATAACTTTTAATCTTAGAATAGTGTGAAGATCGTAAATTATCGTGATAAGTGATATCATATAATATGACGATGTCGAAACGAACGAAACAAATACGCTTATCGCATCTCTGATCTTTAAAATTGCTCTACAGATTTTGATGCGGTTTTTTAACAGATATATTTGCTTATTATCTTTAAAATGACATTAAAAAATAGAACATAAAGTGCGTTCTATTTTTGAATCTCAATAACCCGGCCACATAAAACGACCACTTAGATAATACAACTCAGATTTAAATAGTAGAGAAATAAAAATAAATTAAATCAGAGCAGGAACATAAGATATCACTACAAATGTATGCTAAACTCTTTAAAACTAAGAAACGAATTTTGATCCGGTTATTTTTAATATATAGAGTGATTCGAGAGGAAGATTTTTGTATATAATACATGGACAATATAGTAAAGAAACACCGACAATTTTAGAAGCTTCCAATGTGATGTCGTAAATAAAAATAAAATCTGTAGTATATTTAGTAACAGTATTTCACCTGTCTATGATAATATAACATTCACAAGCAATAAGCGTCAAAATAGTGTATCTTATGTTATCGCAAGTGTGTTTCGAAGTGAGATTACGGAATAGTACTGCTGAAAGCAATTCTAGTGAGCGAGAGCACATAAGCTTTGCTCGTATGATCTCTTGTGACACATGGCACTGAAACACCTAAACATCTTACGTTGGATAAGTATAGACCTAACATTATCATATTAATAACTATTTGTATCAATTTGTATTCGTTTAAAAACTAATTGTAAAATATAGTATCGTGATAATTCGAAAGGATAGCGTAGAGAATATTTCAATAATGATTCATTTGTAAATATATATATATATATATATATATATATATATATATATATATATATATATATATATATATATATATATATAATATATAAATATATATATATATATATATACTAATATATATATATTAGTAGCAAATAGCCCCGACTTGGCAAAGGTGCTTGATATGTACCGTTATAATATGATCAAATTACCTAAAATCATTGTAAATTGTAGCCTATGTATTATTCTAATGTATAACGTAAATCACTGTAAAATTTCATCTGAATTCGTTCAGTAGTTTTTTTGAAAGAATAACAAACATACATACATCCATCCTCACTAACTTTGGTATTTATAATATAAGTAGGATTACCTACTAATCATACCTACTAATATTATAAATACCAAAGTTAGTGAGGTGGATGTATGTATGTATAGTATGACAGTAATTTGTAACATCAAATGATCTCTTTAAATGTATTGAATGTATTAGCTTGTTCTGTATGCATACAAAATTGAAATGAAACTAAATCAGTGGTAACTATGTTTTTGTAAAGTAGCTTTATTTTATTCATTTGAGATACAAGAACAGTACGAGATATAATTAAAGTTGTCAGCTTCAGTTATACCTTACCTTCAGTAGAAATTCATTGATTTATATAAAAAAATAGAAAATAAAAGTGAACAAATGAGATAATACGATAAGTTGAAAGTGGATTACTGAGAATTTAATGTTTGGTATATAAGTCGGCGAGCTATTGTCATAGCTGTAATATTATAATGTCGTAAGTGACATTACAATTGTAGGTAATTTTGTCCGTCTCATATAAAGCAACGATTTCACTTAAATTATATCACGTGACAACATAATAACTGCCATGTCCATATAAAACCAACTCAGTCGTATCTCAGCAAACCAGCTGTTCATCAGACAATGTACAGTCTTAGCGATACTTAAAAAACTGATGAGATTTCGATCGAAACAAATGTTTACATATTCCCTTTACCCCGTTACCTATATTCTTTTATTGGTAATTATTTTTATTTTATGGTGTTACGACTTCTGGTTTATTGGTACAAGGTGTATTTGTTTAACATAAATTAAATGATGTAACAGTTCGCTATTTCTGTATCGTACCTTATTCTGTAAGACCTGAAATGGGGCAGTTGATATCATACGTTGATTTAAATCAAATTAATTTTATTCAAGTAAACTTTACAATGAAGCGTTTTTGAATCGTTAATAATTAAATAATACCACCGTTTCGGAAAGCAGCTTCTAGCGAGAAGAAACAGCAAGAAACACGCATAGTTGGTCTTTTCAAATAAACAGATTTACATTTGAGAAGGTTACCTGAATCAAAGACAAAATTAAAATCAAAATATACGTTATTCAAGTAGCCTTTTTACATACACTTTTGTATCGTCATTTAACAAACTATATTAAGTAAGCACCGGTTCGGGATGCAGATTCTACCGAGAAGAACTGACAAGAAACTCAGCAGGTACACTATTTCAACATTTAAAAATTAGTTTTTTTTTTTATGTTATAGGTTGGCGGACGAGCATATGGGCCACCTGATGGTAAGTGGTCACCATCGCCCATAGACATTAACGCTGTAAGAATTATTAACTATTCCTTACATCGTCAATGAGCCACCAACCTTGGGAACTAAGATGTTATGTCCCTTGTGCCTGTAGTTACACTGGCTCACTCACCCTTCAGACCGGAACACAACAATACTGAGTACTGTTGTTTGGCGGTAGAATAACTGATGAGTGGGTGGTACCTACCCAGACGGGCTTGCACAAAGCCCTAGCACCAAGAAAAGTTAGTTAGTTAGTTAGTTCGTTAGTTAAATACAATTATGTATGTATGTAATGTATCCAGCCTGGATGTCAACAAGTGTTAGCTCCACTTTTTATCATCTATATAATATTGTATACATATTGTATAAATATAATATAATCTCGTATTGAGTTTTGGTGGTTTTCATCTGCTTGATTTCTATATATAATTCATTTCATGCTTGGCTGTGAATAAATTGAGCATGTGTTAAATTATGGAAATCCACTAACTCTCTTTGGTGGTAAGTACATCTTAATAAAACAAATGGAAGTGACAAGGCGGTAAAGGAAGGCTTTGTTATACGTATAAAAATACAACAAAACACAAACAAAGAAAATATATATACATGGTCAGTTATAAGAGTAATATTATTAGTATATTACTTTAATATTTCTGTAAAACAACACTATTAATGCAGTCGGCAATCACTACATATACATAGCTATATCTCATAAAATATAAAGAGATATAAAGGTTCTGTATACCAGTACTTCAGGTTAGTTTACTATAAGTAATAATCATTTTCAAAGAACCGTATTAGTAGTTTTTGTGTTGGAACAGAAACGCAATGTACAAACACGATTTTCCTCTTATGATAAAAATATATGTAATCTTTTAACACATACCTATAAAAAAAACGGTACAGTTTATCTTTTGTAATATCAGTATAGATTAATAAAATTAGATTTTGAAATAATGCTTTTGACAAAGTTTTTATATATCTATGATCTAAAAAGACAAAGGACGTAAGTGCTATATTTTTTGAAATATGTATAAAAAAGAAAACTTCGTTCCGTTACAGTTTTGTAACAGAATTTAAAACTTACATTGTATGAAGATACCAGTTTGTGACCGATTTGAGCTGATCATGCGGCGTATCTTATTGTCATGATATCTGAGCACCTAACGGATTGGAAGGCATTTGCACCTGTGCTTCCAAGTCATAAGTTAACAGCGTTTGATGACATATTATAAAAAAAAAATCACAGATTATGAAAGGAAAATGACATTTACAAAATGCAGATTAAATATGTAAATTATTGATTCTATTTTCAAACTTAATTGAGACGAAAATATTTTATTATGATTGTATCAGATGTATTCAATATAGTTAAATTGTAACGGAGTTATTTAAAAATCGAACGGTTTCACGTCAAAGCCTCGTTGAATGATAGATAGATAAATAGTATCTTTGTAGTTTTTAGATGTATAGGAACATTAAAGACAAAAAAAATTATTCGTCACGGTTTCAATAGCGGAAGAGTTAAGATAAATATTAGTTGTATTTTCAGCGTCAGTTTAGCTAAAGAAAAATCTCTGTATATATAAGTAAAATACGCCTTTGAATAAGTGTATACATACATATAAACCTTATGAGTGTAATGACTTGAATTATTTATTAAATGGTATTCCATTTTTGAAAAAAATGTATACTGTTATAGCTAGTATATTTTATGAATAATTTGGACCATACCCAAACCGATTTTTTAAGGGTAGTGCGGGCGTACAAGGTGATATCGCAGATTTCGTCAACTCTCAGAAAGGTGCAGAGAACTGTGGGAATAAAATGTCTCTCAATGAATCGGAAACGAGTAAGGTGCTTACCGCTATTCCTGGGAGATAAGGTGCTCAATATATTTCCTCACAAAAAAAAGTTTAATGAGAAAGTATTCATTTACATTTTACGTTTACTAACTTTCGTAATTACTTGACACATTCTCTCACAAAAATATATTTAATTATTTTCGGACATTTTATTTTACTTCAAAATATCTACAATATTTCTTTGTCGGCTTTACAGTCTTAGATATAATACAAATATAATTATTATTTGAGTATTTTTTTATTTACCGGCATTATTATTTTATTTTTACTTAGTAACACGATTTGAATTTAATCTTATGATTTAAATGAACTCAATTTTAGTGATTTAAAAGAATAAGGCTCTCACGTTTTTTTAATTGTCTGGTTTAAAATGTATTCCGAAAGTGCAAATATTTAGTTAATACAATTATCATATATTATATTTAACATCGATTCTGTTTTATGAATAAATCATCTACTTTTCACGGCATTGTATTGAATAATGAATACATTCATTAATTTCAAGATTTAAAAACACATGTATCGCCTGATAAAAGATTATATAGACCATAAAGAAGGGTAAAAGTCTTGTTTGATGCTTGAAAGTTGAAAATGGAATTTCCAATGGATCAATAATATTTAAATTTAATTACATATGTTATTTAAGTATCGGAAAGGTCTAGTTTCTGAGTTTTATGTTTGTTCTTCTTCAAAGAATATATGCATATTCCAAACCAGTGGTGCGTTTAAATTTTAATTAGGCTTTTAAATCGACGATCCAAAAGTACTCGTAAGCGTCTGCTTGAATAAAGTATATTTTGATTTGATTACATAAATTCGCATTTCGAATCGACGATAAAACTGCCAAAATACAAATTGTAAGTAGTATATCGATGCATCGATTGCAGTCTGCAATCAATTAAAAAAAAGGTTTTTAACACCAGCTGCTTGTCAAAGGAGCTTGATAAATTATGCGCGAGACACGAAAAATCTTAAAAAATGCCAAAAAACAAAAGCACATGCGACACTAATCACTCGCTGCCGATTTTTATGAACGGATATACGACATCCGAACGGAAATTGGCACCTCTTTGTGTTTCCAACCGTGTACATTTTTAAATTCATAAACCTATTCCTATTTCGACGCCGTAAGATTTAATTTTCGAACGCATTCTTTTTTCGAACTCGCATAACAAAAATTGTAAAGTCATAGTAAAAACGTAAAAATTAAAAAATTTTTAGGTGATTTTTTTAATTTTGTAGGTCAATTTTTTGTTATCAATTTATTATGCAGATGCGTTTTAAAAAATATGAAGCTTAAGAGATGTGGCAGATGTATGGAAGACCTTGAAGATGTTTGGCGAAAAAAAAATACAAACACCTTTGCTTAGATATCCATCAGGCATTTTTTTAAGATGTTACTTATGAGTGTTTCGGAACATTTGTAGGTACATATGTACATGATCTTGAGTTGATTGCAAATAAGTATACTAAAATAATTGTATGTAATTATAAATTTTATGTCAAAAAAAAAACAATCATAGTAGTTAATGTTACAAGTTTGTTACTGTGTTATGTGTATTATATGTTTTTACATCTTTTTTTTACAAAAACTTAAACGACTTTTTGTATAAATTGTATTTAAATTAAATCCAATGAAATTAGTTAAGTTAAGCAAAGAATTTCACTTCAATGAAAATAATCCTAAACTCATCATCATCTTAAAATACATTGACTACAATATAAATAGCGGTCCAAAATAATGTTCTTAGCGAAATAGCCATCACGACACGCGTCCGAACTTACACGAACATTTACGAAGAAAGACGAAGACTTTTGCTAAAACGTCGAGATATTACCTCTTTAAGTTATTATAGGCCTTACTTAAAAGGATTAAGGTTTATTTATCGATGACGATATAATTTAAAATAGTACCGTGTCATAGCAAAGCGTAGAGCAGATGTGTTTCACACAGTTTCGAGTAAGTTTGTATCATTATGAAATGTTTTTTTTTTTTTCTTGAGGAAGACATATGCAGCTCAAGACGCCAGGTAGGAAGCTGCAGATGTCCGTGTTCTGTGTTTGGTCACTCTTAGTGAATGGTGGCCTTGTACTTTCAAATGTAAATTATAACTATCTTGAAAATTTTAGTAAGTTATTTTAAGACATACATTAATTGCAGCTTTAAAATTATATTTAAATTCGTTGAAACTAATTTAATACTTAACTAAGTTAAAACTACACGAAGCTGCTTAGACAATCGTATTGCATTAAAGAAAATAAAAAAACAATAAATTATTTTTTAATAGGTTAAGTTAAAAATAATTGTGCTTAAAAACACATATACACACATATTATAGATTGCGTTTGCTTGAGCAAAATAATGGCCACACGAAAATCAAGGACAACACGCCTGAGAAGACAAGACAGATTTAAAAAAAATAATTAAATGTCAATTAATTATATTAAAGTTTTTCATATGTGCTTCCGTATTTGTTTAATGTTTGTTAATTATGTGAACAATAATATAATTAGGCTTGTAAAGATTATTTTGGTGATATGGACCAGAATTATTTTTTTGCACAGAGACATAAAAATCAGGAACATTTTTTACATTTCATTTTTAATGAACGCACATAAAGCCTGTGAATGATAAATTGTCATTGTTTAAAATTTACTTTAATTACATCTTAGATTCATATAAAGATAATAAATAATTAATGAATTGTCTGTTTTTTGTTAATATTTTTAAATCATTCATTATAACCTATACTGATATTATACAGGGTGGGCCAAGAATTCGTTAACATTTAAATCTAAAATCCCGCGCAAACGAAAGCAGTGCGGGGCGCGGGAAGGGTTCTTGCCGCTAGTTTGTTTCTTGGAAATTTAGCCATAATGGATCGCTTCACAGGACCACAACGTGCTTTTTGTGTAAAACAGTTTTATTTAAACAACAGTTCACTTATTATTGCGAAGCGCTTATTTCGAGTTGAATACAATTTACATGACTTAAGTCAGTGTCCAAGTGCTCCTTTAATAAAGAAATGGGTTAAGAAGTTCGAAGAGACGGGATCTATACTAAATGTGAAGCAAACCGGCGGCCCGCGGTCTTCTCGGAGTGAAGAGAATGTGCTGTAAGTTTCCGCTTCTGTTAGACGTGATCCTGACTTATCGACGCGCAAACGTTCGGCTGAATTAGGAATACCCCGCACATCATTACGCCGTATTTTGAAATAGGATTTAAAATTACATCCATACAAGATTCACATAGTGTAGGAACTAAAGCCGAATGATTTAAATTTGCGCATGTTCTATGCCGAAACAATGTTAAATCGATTCAGTAATTTTAACATCGTCTTGTTTTCAGACGAAGCAAATTTTCACCTCAACGGACAAGTATACAAACAAAATTGTAGGTATTGGAGCAATGAAAATTCTAAATCTAAACACGAGAGGCCACTTCATTCGCCAAAGGTAACTGTATGGGCTGCAATTTCTGCAAAAGGAATTATTGGACCCTACTTCTTTGAAGATTTTCACGGTCATTCGGTTACTGTTAATTCTGCTAAATATTTGAAAATGTTACGAGAGTTTTTAGCACTGAACCTACTGGAATTTGCTGGCTACAACCGAAACACATGGTTTCAACAAGATGGAGCGACTTGTCACACATCAAATCAGTACCTGCTCGTAGTCAAAGAAATGTTTCTGGAAAAGTTGATTTCTAGTCGAGGCGACATTCCGTGGCCACCCAGGAGTCCAGATCTATCCCCAGCAAACTTCTTTTTATGGAGTTATTTCAAGAGTCGTGTCTATATCAATAAACCAAAAACACTACGTCAACTAAAGGACAAAATCACTGAAGAAATGTCAACGATCTCGCAGTCTCTGTGTCGACGAGTATTTGAAAATTTTGGCGCTCGCTTAGAATAGTGTAAAAAACGAAACGGTGGTCATTTAGATGATATTATTTTTAAAAAGTAAATTCCGGTAAATCCTCTTTCTATTAAATAAACAATAATTTAAATATGTCAATGGGTTTTTTTTTTACATTATTTTCAAATGTTTACTAATTCATGGCCCACCCTGTAGATGTGAAACAACCTTATCATAGTTAATCTTCTGAACCGATTTAGATGGTATTTGGTAATTAAATAGTTTGAGTCGGGGAGGACATTGTCTTACGACATACATTTTGAATTTACTTCTGAAATTGTAGTAGTATGTATGTATGGATGGGGGTTATGTGTTGCAGGTGAAGTTTTATTTATTTCGCTTTCATATATATTATATGTTACTTATTATAATGAAATTTACGATAAGTTATTATTTTTAACGTGCTTAAGCATATTCGAATTTTAGCCGTAGGAGGGGAGACAAACAATAACAACTTTGACCTTGAACTGATATGACGTCATTGTTCGACATCTTAATAATCTATAGCGTCATATCAATATGCCAGTTTATATGACGGTGTCGCTCTTATTTAAACTATGAATGTAAAGTTAAGTTGGATAAGTAGTAATTAGATACATAATAAATAAAGACATATTAACCAAAGCATTTATAACTCTTGATGTCGGCGGTGAAGGAAAACATCTAGAGGCTACCTGCGTGTGTCTAGTTTCAAAGAAATTCTGCCACATGTGAATCCACCTAACTCCTAACCTTCAAATGTAGAGGAGGCCTTTGCCCAGCAATGGGAAGTTTACAGGCTGTTATTATTGTTTATTAAAAACATGTTTGGAGTGCATAAGCTATCAGAAAATCGTGTGGAATATGTATGGGTGTCTAAGATTTTTTATCCTCTCATCGTGGTTTCTTGGAAGAAAAAACACTGAGCACCTATTACGAAGCCACAGGAATAGGTTTTTATTTTTTCGAAGGTTTTTTTTAAAAGATTTCTTCAGCACGGCACGTACCAAATGTCGGCGACAGATGTGCACGTGTTTTCGAGATCATTTCGCGAATTCTTAAAGCAGATGCCTCAACATGCTGGGACAATGCAAGTGTAACTTTAGAAATCTATGTCAGATACACCCTTTTCAATCTGAGACAATAATTTATTAAGCGAAAATATACCTTATTGAAAACATATAAGGCGCATATTCGTTTAAAAGAAAACTTTGCCTAATATTTATTTAGAAATCTATACTTTGATTGTTTTCGGCTTCTGAGAAAATAATTAGCTCATTAATTTTGATCATATCTAGTACTAGATATCTTTACTTTAAAAGAATAAATATTTATGACATTAAAAGCTTACGGACAGTATGGACGGCTATAAGGAACATAGTCGCTAAAATATATGAACAATTATCAGTGGAGCACCTGACTGCGACAAGATTAAAAAGAAGTACAAGATTCTACCTACGTCAATGAAAAGGCGATTCTATAATAACAAAGCGTATTGTACCAATGGCATAAGGTTGGCACTTTATTGTAATTTTCAAAATAATATTCTTTTTGATATCGGTTAGATAAAAATATAAATGAAGTTCTATATACTATTACTTATTGGTAAATTCGGAAAAAGTGATAAAATACAATTTTAGAATTTATTAATAACAAACCAACAATATAATTGTTGATATAACACAGTTATATACTTTATAATGTGAGACGCAGCCCTATTTTACTGCGATTTTACGCTTTAATACACCGCTGTGATAGTAAAGAATGTTACGAAATGAGCAAAACTATACTTAAGCATACTGATATTTAGAATAATGATGATTGTTATAAAATAAATAATAATAAGTTATACACTATACAATGTCATAGATAAAAATTATCTAATAATGTAAAGTAAAATTATAATGTATAAAAAAATATTGCAGAAATAAATTTATAATTTGTTATATGTTTAAAATACTGATACAATTTTTACGTACGATTAAGATCACAAATTGGTGGAGCTATCTTATTCACTTCTTTTTGATACACTGGCAAAAGGTTAAGTAGCTAAAGTTTATATAAATTTTAATATTTCTCCAAACTTATCAATCAACTTTATATATTTTGGTAACTTATCTTAATAACCCATGTTATTTAGTGCCAATAGTCAGGATCTAAATATTTTAATGATAAGCCCTTTTTTTAAACGTGTCAGAGATCAACATTGCACACAAATTCCTATATAAAAGAAATCGATTAAATTAATTTATTGTAGTATTTTTTGAGATAATTGTGTAAGGTTTCAGTGACGACAATCTTATACACAAGCATCCACTCGGGCCAAATTGTCTTTTGATCCGAGTGGACAATTGGGGCATTTGCACGGATAATTATAAATATGTCAATCTATATGCTTAAATAAGTTATTTTTAAAACGTGGACAAGATTTTATTGTGCATATTAATCGGTCCATTTAGAATGTTTTTTAAGTGCTTTTTAAGTTTCGATTATTTGTGCAGGCCGGTTTGCGCAGTCAAGTCGCTATACATTTTTTAAACATCTTTTGCTAGACATTTATAAATATGCACAATTAAACTATGCACTTAAAATCCATGGCACTGTAGATTTCAAGAGATTTAAATGTTTGCGTTTGTGCGAACAACTGTTTAATTCTTTAAATGCATGCGCTTAACTGTGCAAACCGGTTTATATTGAAGTGTGTGTATTAGTCTCATCGGAATCCGCTTATTCAAATAAATTCATAATTACGAAGATTGTTTTATGACTGTAGGTGTCATTATGTAAAAATAGCAACGTCATGGATTAATTAACATACATTAAGTTAATCTTAATTTATATGCTCAAATATATTTATGCAAACAAACTTCAAAATTGTCCTTAGATTTCCTATCGTCTATAATAAGGCTTCAGTTACAATTATCTCTAACTTATAAGCTATGATTAAAATTTAAAATTGATTACAGCACAATGTACAGCAGTGCAGTGGTCTTGGTGAGCCAATGATAGACACATGGTAATTAATGATTGTTAAATGGAATGTCTAAATGAAGAAAAGCAATAATATAATATAGTAACAAGGTATATAGTACAACGGCGAAGAGTTGGCAAGACGGTTATGCTATTTGACGCCACTTAGTCTTACTAACAGACCGTACATTACAAGAAATGCGTACGATTTGTTATACATTAACATAGAACATAATCCTAGTCCCATAAAATAACACTGAAGTGCGTATTCTCTCGTGCCTCAGAAGGCCCATAAGTCGTTAGTTAACTTTCTTCAGTTGGGATAGGTTATCATTTGTGCACAGTACTTTTGTACAATAATATCACCTAAAAATATAATTTCCCCGTTAATAGCAACCATGTCTGAAATCGGTCAGACTTTATCAGTTAACTAGTAGATAATTTTAATTTATTGTTGTAATCATACTACAATACACAGTAATAGGTACTTTAAGGTAGAGCGAAAGCCACTGATAAAAGAAGTAAATTTTTGTGCGAATTGGATTTTTAGAAAAAATCAAATCAAAACGGGCAAAAAATATCATTGAAAATCTTGCATATTTTTTTATTTTTTTTAGCTTGATACGCAAACTCCTTGCAGAAAATTATATGTATCTTTTTTTAACGAATGTGTTACCATAATAAACATAATGAATACAATACATTAAAAATTTAGTAATATATCAGATTAAGATACATTTACGTATTAATAGCATTTTTTTAGTTTTATATTTAGAAAAATACAAAATATTTTTAGTATAAAATACATTCACAACGCTAGATTGAATTAATAAGCAACCCTGACAAAAATGCTAATAATAAACTAGCAAGAAGAGTTATCATTTTTATCTATTAAGACAGATTCGAATTGGAAAAAACCAGAATTGGAATTTGGAACGAAATGTAAATGCAAATATATAAAACAAATATATTGAGTAATTAAAACAGATATTTTATAATATATGCAATTATCTGCATTAAAAAATAGTCTGAAGGCTGTATAATGTTATACCCTTGCCTTTCTTAGAATAGTAAAGAAGAGGCTGCACCGTGTAATACCTTGGCCTTTCAAAACTAATAAAAAACGAAGATATATGTTACCAGCTTAACGTATAAAATATTAATCCTTATTACAACCAGACTCATAAATATATAAGGCAAAGGTAATTAGTAAGTAGTGGTAGTACATTAGTCTTACATGTGACAAGATGTGAGGATGTATAAATCACGATGTTCACTCGATTTTTATCACTTCGCGATAGACATGTTTTTTCCCACAGCTCTACTTCCTGAATTGAATATTAAATTTATAACGGAAACAAAATACGGTTCGAGATTTAAAAATAAACGATTCAAACACCAAACGAAACTTTTAGTTTAATTTTATATTACTCGGCTGTTATCATAAATCGTCTAAATACTTGAACACTTATTTTTTAAAAGTTTGACATTGTTATCTGTCATTACTTATACGTGGGACAGATTAAAAATACAATAAAAATATCGATAATTTAATCGTTTTCGGATGTAAAATGACGGATATAAGAGTCGATAATTCGAAATTTTATTATAAGACTCTGAGGAAACTCGACCTTATCTGTATACATCTTTTAAATGAAACGGTATTATATTATAATTTGAGTTCAATTAAATGAATGATACTATCGAAATAAGTTCAGAAGTTTTTGCTTTTTACATTAAGATGTAAAGATAAATAGACGGAAACAAGCCAGATTATTTGATTATATTGATTAAATTTTTACTCCACGCATTTATAATTAGTACACCTCGTACATAAACTACTACAAGAGAGTTGCAAGTTTTCAGACACAAAGATAATATAGAGAATCGATCAGTAAGTTTGATAATCTCTTAGCGCTTCCATAAATGTCATTATCATTGTTTTGTAGTGTAAGAGTAATGCTCATTCTGTTAAACACACTCTCGTTACCAAGCTTTGGCAGAACGTACAAGAAGATTTAGATAAATAGCTATACTACGACTAGCAAAAGGTTTTGTCCAGTGATTATATCCCTTAGACCAAAGCTTTCTATATCAACTGCTTAATAAAAATAGATTTAATAAGCAGGTTCAAATGCTGCTAGAACTAGAATTCACGATCTTACGGACTCTTTTTTATGGCTATAGACATTGGGACCGTGAAAATATGACATTTAAAAAATATCTTACATAATCAATACGCCACCAAGTTCGTAATTAAGATGTATTTCCCTCGTGTCTGTAATTCCGCTAGCTCACCCTTCAAACCACAATACAACAATACTCAGTATTACTGAGTTACGGTAAAATTTATGATGAGTGGCTTGCAACCTACCAACAGGATCTTGCAAAAAGCCTAACTACCATTTTTTTAATTAAAATGAATATGTCTATAAATAATCCCATAAGACAAACTGAAGTAGTCAAAGTCAATATAATAATTCCGTTAAATCCTTACACAGCTTCTTAGGTGTATATTACGTGCTTCAATATTTGCTGTTTATCTTATATCAAATTGGTAAAACGAACACAGATTTATTAGCTGAAGTCCTATCATCCAATTATAAACTCTAAACCATTACAATAAAGATGCAATTCGCATGTATTTAATATCCTTTCGAGTGTAATTTCGGTATTGTGCGTAAATATTGAGAAACAATATGTTCTATCTGTTTTAGGTTAAATTACATTGTAATTTAATACGTCTGTTTATATATCAGCTATGAAGGTTCTTGACATAGTTAAATCAAGCAACGGAGAGGTATTTAACGTCCTAAAGATTAATCCGAATCGTATATACAAGTATTTATACTATTAATAATATAGGATTACTTGTTGTATGTTTGTAGTTACAAAAAAAGCTTGTACTATTATATATAGTTTTCAGGATAGTCTTCGTTCAAGCTCGTCTGGGTTCTCACCAGCTACTCATCAGATATTCCACTTTCAAACAGCAATACTTAGTATAGTTGTGATTCGGTTTGAAGGGTGAGTGAGTCAAGGGACACAACGCAAATAACAAATAACAAATGGTTAATATTTCTCAGATCGTCAACTAATAAAATCAGCGACAAGTATACTAAACGTATATTTTTATATACTTGTAGTGGTTCCTAATAACACAATCGAAGAGTAGATCCTGGGTAGTTTCCAAGCGTACGCTGCCAAAACTATTACCAATAGACGAAAACTTTAATGAAAACATTTGTACATCCCTGCGATGTTTACGATTTAAACATTACAGGGGTCTAATCTTTATTGAAGTAAATAAAATGTAATAAGCGACATCCCCAAAAATCAAAGGGTTACAGTCTGAAATATCCCAAGTCTGAGCAAACTTTTGCTTTCCTCTTGAGAAGGATTTAACCCATCAAACTCTAGACAGTATGATTAGTAGTTTGTTTGTGTGTTCATGGAATAGCCAACTCTAAAAAAATTGCTCTGGTAGAATGTTAAATTTTTCCTGAATTATAATGTAAATGACATTTAGATTACGTAGTTTTCTTTATAAATATTGATTCTTGATGGTAGGGCTTTGTGCAAGCCCATCTGGGTAGGTACCACCCACTCATCAGTTATTCTACCGCCAAATAATAGTACTCAGTATTGTTGTGTTCCGGTTTGAAGGGTGAGTGAGTCAGTGTAACTACAGGCACAAGGGACATAACATCTTAGTTCCCAAGGTTGGTGGCACATTGACGGTGTAAGGAATAGTTAATATTAATTACAGTGTCATTGTCTATGGGTGATGGTGACCACTTACCGTCCGGTGGCCCATTAGCTCGTCCATGGAAAAAAATATATATATGTAGCCCGTGCGAAACCGGGCGGGTCGCTAGAGTACAATATAAACGTGTGATGGATAAGCTATGCCATTTTATCAGGGCCGTATTTAGGGGAGGGCAACCGGGGCAACTGCCCTGGGGCCTCCACATTAGTGGGGGCCACAGTTTTCAGCAAGTTAACATATACCGAGATATAGTCAAATTATAATAATGTTATTATTTAATATTTTAAAAGTTACCGATACAAGTAAATAAATCATAGCTTACTGATTGAAATAAAAAAGTAATTAATTCATAATAATATAATTATTAGGTTGTTCACGCTTCTGTTTGTCTAGGGCCACCAATGCTTTGTGGCCCGGGGGCCTCCAGACCTTTAAATCCGGCTCTGCATTTTATCCATGAAGACGATACGAGTTAATCAGTTCTTGATGAAATAAGCGTGAACGATAAACTACGATCCTGACTAGAATATTTTAATATTATAACACTTTAATTTGAAACAGGCTAATGCCAAAGGTCAGGGTTTTTAATCCGGATTAGTGTTGTTTTATGCGTTTTTACAACTTTAGAACAGAAGCAGTAATATAAATAAATTAATATGAGATAATACCAAATACATTACTCTGATCCCAATGTAAGTAGCTAAAGCTCTTGTGTTATGGAAAATCACAAGTACCGACGGTACCACATACACCTAAATCCCAAGACAACATAACAACAAACAACAACAACAACAGCCTGTAAATTCCCACTGCTGGGCTAATGGCCTCCTCTTCCTTTGAGGAGAAGGTTTTGGAACATATTCCATCACGGCGTTCCAATGCGGTTTGGTGGAATACACATGTGGTAGAATTTCTATGAAATTTGTCACATGCAGGTTTCCTCACGATGTTTTCTTTCACCGCTGAGCACGAGATGAATTATAAAGACAAATTAAGCACATGAAACAGCGGTGCAAACCCAGGCAGGTTTGAACCCGCAATCATTGGTTAAAATGCACGCGTTCTAACCACTGGACCATCTCGTCTCTTCATGAGTCAACATAGAAAACTAATAATAATCTACATCGACTCGGAACGACGGCCGAGAATCGAAACTGGGACCTCGGAGTGGGGTAGGTACCCATGAAAACCAGTGTACACACCACTCGACCACGGAGTAGAGTAGAGTATTTGAATCATTCCAAACACTTATTAAGTAGTGCTATGATTAATATGAATAAAGTTGAATTAAGCTGTGAAAATAAGTCACCAGTATAATATTAAAGTCGCTTCTTATTCTATTACTCGTATTTTATTATTGGTATATTACGTTAGACACTCCAAAAATAAACAGCTGACCGAGACGCGCATAATTTTTTATTTCGTAAATCTATATTTAGAAATGTATTGATTTATTCTGAAGCGCTGAATATATTTTAACATAATGATACTAAATAAACTATAATAATATTTAAATCGTAAAATTTCGCTGATTCTAAAATCGTCGTCCAGTCGACGACGGACCTATTTGCATTCTCACAGCGGACATTAGGACCAATTTTAGGATGTTGTTACTGAAATAAACATATTATCAATTCAAAGCATTGTTATGAAGCGATAGGAATGCTTATCATTCCACCTAACCTACCACGAGAAATAAAATAAACTTTTAATATAACTACATATTTTTAAAACCTCCGAAATTACTGTATCCAGATAGGTTTTGTCCATATTTTTTTGACTTAATAGCTCTGCTGATATTTATTATGGAATTTAAATGATTTTTTTTATATATTTTTTTTTATCTTAACGTGGAATATTACTTAGACAACTTTATTATATACTGGCTGTGGCCGTCGGCTTTATTCACAATTTGGATTATATTAATTATTAACTAATATAGGTCCCCATTACTTTGACGTTTATAGTTAACTAGCGATCCGTTCCGGCTACGCGCGGGTGCAATGCTGATACTAAATATACTGCTACAGAATCTGTTTATTAACGTCACATTAGAAACATCTAAAATTATCAGTGATTTTTTACCATATTGTCCATGTTTTATATACAAAACAATGATATTCTAATAAACAGATATGATATATCCATACTAAACAACAGAAAAAAGTGTGCCGCGTCGGGGACCGTTTATTTTACATTTAGCTAGAAGTTACAAGTAAACAGGATAGCTTGATAAAAACAATAAGTAAAAGGGATAACTAGATGTTTTAATTACGCAAAACGTATTACTACGTAATTATGATGTATTATAACGTATTACGTAAAACGACTAAACGTTTGGGACGTTTTCTAGTCTTCACTTTTTGCGCGTTAATAACATATCTGTTTACTAGAACATCATTGAAACCCCAAAAACCTTCCTTTGGAATTACTCTATTTATTAAAAAAAATCGCATCAAACTCCGTTTCGTAGTTTTAAAGATCTAGGCACACATAAGGACAGACAGTGGAGACTACTTTGTTTTATACTATGTAATGATGATGTTCTGTTTAAGACTTAGTGGTACCTCCACAGCAAATGAAATTTGACACGAAATAACAATGGTAGTGTTAGATCGTTGTCTTATATTAACACAATCAAACGTATAAACACACTAGATTTATTATATAAATAAAAAAAAAAAACAGGATTTTGAATTGGAAACACTAATAAGACTAAATTAAGCTATTTTCGTCTATCAAAAATACAGACTTTGATCATTATATTTCTAGAATTGTTATTTAATTAATATAATAATCTATAAATAAATAATCTTTTGATAAATTTATAGAATATATTTATTTATAAATTTTGTTTCAAACAGGTTAGGTCAAAGAATAGTTCATTATGTTTATTTGTTTTTGAGTTCATTCTCGAGGTCAGCTCACTAACCTAGTGACTGCATGCTTGTTTCGCGGTCTTCTTAGACGTTTTTTCGGGCCAGGTACTTTACATTTATTTAGTACTAGCGACCCGCCCCGGCATCGTTCGGGTGCAAAGCTGATACTGAATGTACTACAGAATATGTTTATTTACGACATCACATTAGAAACTTCTTAAATACGCTATTTGACTGGTTTTCAAAATCCATTTTATATTATTGAGTAGAAGTTAAGGAACACAGGAAACGTTGTGTTTTTTGTTTCTAGTACATATTTGCCGAAAAATATCATATTAAAAATTCCATATTTAAGTAGCGCGCGAAAACGCTACTTGGATAATATGGCGATGCAATGGGATCGGTGACGTCACTTTCCTGTATTTTAATCTGTGGTACATATAGTAGAAAAGAAAAGTTTACAAGAAAGTGACTTCACCATAAGCCCGGCCAATCAGGAGCGTTTTTTTTGTGTCACGTGACAAATGTTTGAAAATTTGCATTTTTACGGATTTTTGAATAAATTAAGTATTATTTTCAACTTTCGTTAGTAAATAACCATTTTTAAACTCATAATATACATTGATTACAATAATTCACAATTTATTTTTCGCATTGTCAAATAGCCTATTATCAGTGTTTCTTTACTATATTGTCCATGTATTATATTATATATTTATATACAAAAACCTTCCTCTCGAATCCGTTAAAAAAAACCGCATCAAAATTCGTTGCGTAGTTTTAGACATTTAAGCATACATTGGGATATAGGGACAGCGAAAGCGATTTCTTTTATACTATGTAGTGATCTTATATACCTGCTCTGATTTAATTTATTTTTATTTCTCTACTATTTAAATCAGTGTATAGTGTTGTATTATCTAAGTGGTCGTTTTATATTGAGATTCAAAAATAGAACGTTCTTTACGTTCTATTTTTGAATGTCATTTTGAAGATAATAAGCAATTTAATGAATACAATCATCAGCTTGATTTATATTTTATTTCGAGATTATAAGATTAAAATATTACAATAAAGATTAGGAGATACAATGACAAGACATTTATTTTATTGACCTTTGAGTATCATGTTCCTAATAATCATAGATATATAACATTTTTTATTATAAATATATATATTACGAGGTTATAAATTTACACTTCGTCTCGATGACGTTTCCCACAAGTTTTATTGATGTCAAAATAAAGAATCTTTTTTTTTTTGAGAACTCATACGCAAAAACTAGTTTTGAGTGAGCATGTAACGGAGCGAATCTTAGAGGCGCGTGGAAAACGTCCATAATAGTTATCCGTCAATTATTTTGCAGTATTTTTTTTTTCGAAATCGAATAAAAAATAGCGTAAATTTAAACATACAGCCGTATCGAAGGAGGTTTATTAGGTCTATACCTACGTTATTTTAAATTTAAATATAGAGTCTGTATCCTATATTTTGTATAATTTTCGATACCAATTTTCGCTTGTGTTACAATCAAGGTTGACATAATACATATTTTATCTTTTATGACGCAAATATTGAAAAAATAATCATACAAGACGAATAAAAAATCAATTTAAAAGATTATCCTTAATTCATTCATCGTTAAGTCAAACTTAAAAAAATACAGATTAATATTTCCGTACTATAAATATTCATACATTAGGCCTTAATTCGAACAGGAATACATTTAAATAATTTGTTAATTAATTAAGAATGTATTTAATAATAA
Organism: Vanessa cardui; assembly: GCF_905220365.1. NCBI lineage: Eukaryota > Metazoa > Arthropoda > Insecta > Lepidoptera > Nymphalidae > Vanessa > Vanessa cardui. The sequence continues at coordinate 8,526,592 of NC_061143.1, forward strand.
CATTAATTTAAATTTGTCATAAATTAACACTAATAATTATCTAGTTAAGTTGATTCCCTAGGATGCGACATTGTGTATATGTCCTAAGTCTCGGATGAGTCAGCGACGTCTCGTCTGATGCGTTTGCGCAACTAACGCACACATTCAAGCATTCACTTCATTCAGACACAACACGGTGTACATTGCTCGTTTTATTCAACTACAGTTTTATAAATTTGAAGGTAGACGATTAATGTATTACAATTGAATTATAATCATAGTGAACTAGGTTTCTTGGTAGGATACGGATGTCAGTAAACTTTGTTAAGCACCTGTTTGCATATGACCGTCATGTAGTCCACATTATGTGTGAGATTTAATAGACATAGTTTTTTGTCGCCTGGACACTGAGTAAACGTAATACTTATGTATTAGTTTAGCTTTGATATAATACATAACCATTCTGTTTGATGACGTTATTTCTATAACCAATTAATTATTACATAGTAATATTAAAGGATACGTATAGTAAAATATACGTGTGAAAATTTTCTAATTTGTATTTTTGTTATTACGTTGGTAATACGTTCAATTATATTTTTTCAATGTTTAAATGAAAAAGTTAGAAAGCCAGACAATGTAAATTCGATATTGCATTAACTTTCAAATCATGTCCTCAAAAGATCTAGACGTATCGGTTTTAAGTTCTTAGGAATAAAATTAAAAAGAAACCATTTCTCACGGCTCCGTGATTGTGTTGGAATCTCAATGTTTTAAAGCGATGACTAATTTTTATACAGCACTTTTTATTGTGTATTACATATGACCGTTTTTTGTATCCACTTTGAGATATTCTTAAAATAAATATATATTTATAAATTGTATAAGGATAATAAGTGCTTTGAAATGTGTTATTGCAATATTGACGTTAAGTAGATGATATTTGAGTTGAAATTTATTTTGAATATGTAATTACAACTTACTTATTCATGAAAACTTTATATTGCTGATATTTGCTATCTTTCATTTCCACCTTACTAAGTGTGAAAGGCTGTACAGGGAGTGGTTTCAGACGTCGAAACGAATTATTCAATTCATTAATATAATTGTTGCGAGTGACGTCATATAATAAATTAATAATGGAAATACAATGTTTGTAGGTTTTATTAAAATTGAAATTCCATAACACTAATTAGGTGTAGTAGTCTGTAAATAATGACAAATGAAATTATTTTTATGTATTAAAATATTGATAACCTAATAAATTAAGGCTTAAGTCTTTTTATATTATGACAAAAAAAAATTGAAATAATATTTGCGCATGCGCATTATTTATTATAATTTAAAAATTGACGCGCACGTAACTGTGTGTTCGATTCTTTTATTGTTTTTATATAATTGCGAGATTATAATTAATTTCTTGTTTTACTGTATATACAATAAAGAGCTTTATTAGCTATGCCTTATACAGCGAGTAAGGAAACATTTTTAATTATCCAGTTACGATTAGTAGAACACGATCGTAGATGTATTTTAAAAAGTGTCATACAATAATAAATTATTGAACAATTAAATAAATATATATATTAAGCATTCAATCTTCATTCGAGATATTTAACCATGATATAATCATAATAAATTGTAATTAATATTTATAAAAAAAATAACTACAGTGACTAATAAATATAGAAAATCCAAACGAAACGGTCTTTAATTAATGATATTACAATCCATTCCGCAAATAGTTTAATTAATCAAAACTCAACTTCCTATAGTATTAAAAAAAAGGAAATCTAAGCACAACAGTACACGGAATACGCTAAACAGAACGACATCCGCTGATAGATGCCTAAACGAGTTTTTATACTCAAACAATCTAAGTAAAAGGCAGAAATTGGACTATTGCAGACTGTTCCGACAGCCATTTTTACTCGCATATCCGACTCCGTTCCCACGGCGTCCACAAACAGGTTATTATTAAAACATATCGCTGTATACACTCAATTTAAAACTTTATCCATTAAAATATAAAATACATTTTCAATTGCATCCCATGTAAAACACAGAGCATGCAACGTAATGCGAAATGAACTCTATCGTTTTTAATTTTCGATTCAAATTCGTTTAAAACTAGTAGATCGAGTGAGTACAATTTGAAATTCCTATTTGAAATCATCGGTGAAGGATTTTAGGTTCTCTCTCCGTTGTTTAAGACTTCTTTAACTCATATAGCGGTAAAATTTTGTTTTATAGAGTAGATAGATGTATGATCATATTAATTGTGTTGTATGTTCGTTGAATGCTACTAGAATTATGAGTGTCTTTAAGGTAAATAGTCTGTAGGTACTGGAAATGTGTAATTTTTGAGCTAAATGCCTTATTATCTAGAGTACGGTAAATTAATTTCTTTAAATAGAACGCCGTCTGCGTGGGTGCATGACAGATCTGTTTGTGGATCTATTTTATTTATTGTTTTGATCTTCAACGAGTTTAATTATTTCGAATGACGTAACACATTATAGATACTTACTCGTTTACAATTATACCTGTCAAAACATGTTTGTCTTTGATTTTATACAGCAGAACGTTATCTTAAACATTTGTATCTGTTGATTCATAATTTTTCTCACAGTTATAACTTATGTATATATTATAATTGTTATTTGAACCACTAGAGTTTAATTATTAAAAAATAATAATATCATAATAATTTAGATTTTATATTTAAGTTACAATATTTTTATTCTATAATAACTTATTATAATCAATAAAGCAAATTATTACTTACATACGTTATTATAACATTTTATTGTACATAATTACGTATAAGGAAATATCTGATGTAACATTACAATAAACTTAAAATAACATATTCGGTTAAAACATACATAACGTTTATACAGGAGATTTAATATATAATATAATTCATGTATTTTCTTACATTACGCAACTCAAATAAATACAGTATATTTATATAAACGATATATTATAGTAAATCAATAACCATCGCTTTCAAATGTCTATGACTTTAGAAAATAACAATGAACTCCTACACAAGTATGCATTGAAATTAAGTAACCTAAAAGGCATCTGCGCGGGCGCAGGCGATGCAAGCGTAATCGATTTGCCATCTTCACGAGGAACAGTTTCATATTGCAATCAACTTGATTTGAATTTGGTACACGCTGTATAATAATAGATGACTTACGAAATCGTTTTGGTTCCTTTATTATAACTCTTAATTAATTCTAAAGAGACATTCGAAGCGTCAATGGTTTAAGAGCCAACATTTTTAATTATCCAGTTACGATTAGTAGAACACGATCGTAGATGTATTTTTAAAAGTTTATATTGAACAATGAAGTAAATAAATCATCAAATATTCATACAAGATATAATCTTAATAAATTGTAATTAATATTTATAAAAAAATAATAAATGGAACCATTTCATATTGCAATTAACTTGATTTTGATTTGATACACGCTATATAATAATAGAACGAACGAACTTAAGAAATCATTTTGGATCCTTTATTATAACTGTGAATTAATTCGAAGCGTCAAAAGTGCAATGATTTAAGGGCCGTCTAGCGATGTAAAAAGTCTCAAGATCGATCTTGACTTCTAGGTTTATCATCGTCCCCATTAACACAAGTGATAAGCCTAAAAAGAGCTATAAATAGAAATAATAAAACATAGTTGTATCTTAATTAATTTTGACAGTGCTTCTGTTATTTAAAAAAAACATTGATTTCGAAATCGAATTTAAAATATTCGTTCAAAAACTTTAAGTCAATCAATAACAGTAAAATTAAATAAATGTTTGTATAAAATTAATTAAAAAACTGTAACTTGAATCTATTACCTTTCTTAATTATATTATTTTTATTAGATGAGTTTCGACTTAATAAATATGTCAAGCGAGTTGCTAGCTGTAAAAAGTGGTTGTTGTAATATTATAAGTATTTTTTAATCGTCAATAAATATTATACAAGTGAAAGTACAAATGCATCTTGTCTTTTTTTAATTACATTATACTTAATTATATTTTAACGAATTATTTATAATGCAAATTAAACTCTCAAACATGAAGAAAAAAAATTGTATCACAATATTTCTTAAATTCTAACAGAATATATGAAGTACTAGTAATCACTTGCGGCTTCTCTCTCGCATTTTCAGTGTTAGTTTAAAAAAGTATTCCTATTTCCTTCTTTAGGGTTCAAGCCTTTATAGCAAAGTTCATCAAAATCAATTCAGTATCCTAAACAGTTAATTAAATTAGCTCATGTAACTTTAATAATATTCAAATATTTTAAAACGAGGCAGTTACCCATTGGTGTGTGTTCGGAAACAAATATTTAACATCTCCCTTACAGAAGAGATCTTTTTTTATCAGTGGTAGAGCTTTGTGCAAATCTATTTGGGTAGGTAGGTTACCAAGCAGCAATACTTATTAATATAGTAATGATTTGTTCCGTTGTAAAGAGTGTATCATTGGTATTACAGGCACAAAAGATATAACACCTTAGTTCTCAAGGTTTGTGACGTAATCTACTTAAGAATATATATATGCTATGAGTCAGGATCCAAACCCAGTATCGAATCTGCGACGTAAATCCTTGTTCCTAATATAATTGTACATCATTACGATTTATTTTATAATTAGTCAGTTACGTTAGCGAGCCTTATCGCACGTAATCGTTTAGATTCGAATCTTCCTCGAATATAACGCATCCTAATTACCGTTACATAAGTGAATACTTAAGTCTACTTTGTTAGATAATTCCCTCCCACGTTTACAATTTGCATACATAATAAAATAACTATTAAAGCGAGATGACCTACAACAGGGTATTGATGATTTATTAGTCTTGTAACTTTTGTTATATCTGACGTATATTAGGAATATATTTAGAATATCATTTGGACTAGGACTATATGTAGATAAAACCGGTTTTGGTAGGTATCACCCACTCATCATATATTATACTGATACTTTGTTTTGGTATATTGTGGTTTGATAGGTGAGTGAGCCAGTGTAACTACAGGGACATAGGTAACAACTCAAATCGCACGGTTAGTTTAAATGATTGAAATTTGATACGGTGCAAATGCTTACCACTTCCCATCAGGTCAATTTGTCCTTTAATAAGGAACAGTGAAAAATTTGTTATACATCTAAAATTAAATACCTTCTTAAATTGTTCTAAATTTAAATACCTTCATGATTCGTTTCTATTTTTAAATTATAGGTTTTTATAAAGTGGTGTGCTTTTTTAATTTCTCATATTAGGGCAAAGGATAAACAAATTATGCTAAGTAGCACTGTTAGATCTTTTATAAACTTAAAGAAAACGTATCGAGATGTCATTCCGAACTTCACACGGCCGAATATAAGGTGAAAGCTAGTAATTCGATTCCCGGAATTGTTTACACAGCAATAGAGCGTTTAAACTGCACGTTATCTGAGAAATAGGATTGCCTTCCACTTGAAGAACAGCGGAGCACAATAATGTTTTTTTTTTTAAAGATGAATTGAAACTATGTTAATAATGGAATCGTAGAATTAAAAAACAATATTCATAAAGCTGTTTGACAGATCGATGTCGCATGCCATTATAAATGACGTAAAGTAAAAACATGATTAAACTAGATAAATCTTGTTCATCCACCGTGCCGAATATCATACAACATATTATTATTAAGGCCTGCTACATATGGCAACACAGCTTACAATTGACATTAGTTTTCTAGACGTTTCTATCATTGTCACAAATTGGAACTTCTGACCTCTTCATCAGTTTTAATTACCCATTAAGATGCGTTTTTAAATTACGGTTGTATAATTACGGCTTACAGAATCAGACGTATCTTATAAAAGAATATAGTCGATTTTTGTTTGCTAATTCTAAATAACATATGTCAATTTGATATGAGCCGAGATGGCCCAGTGGTTGGATCGCGTGCATCTTAACCGATGATTGCGGGTTCAAACCCAGGCAAGCACCACTGAATATTCATGTGCTTAATTTGTGTTAACAATTCATCTCGTGCTCGGTGGTTAAGGAAAACATAGAAATTCTGCCACATGTGTATACCACCAACACGCATTGGAACAGCGTGGTGGAATATGTTCTTCTCCTCAAAGAGAAAGGCCTTAAACCAGTAGTGGGAAATTTACAGGTTGCTGTTGTTGTAGTTGTATATGTCATTTTGAAAAGTCACAAAATATATACACGAATATATCTTTAAATCTGACCGGTTTTATATAGATATCAAACCTTATCACGTTCGCTTCAGAACATCGTTCCGATGTGTGTAGATAGTTAAATATGGTAATTGCAACAAACTCACAGAGTACGTGTTAACGCTGTAGTGTAAACAATTTGACTGTTAGGTTATGCTTAGGTTACTAAAACATTGTAAAAAATCACCTTTTCAACAATTTTATACAGAGATCATTAGTATGATAAAGTATATTCTTCTTGTCATCATACATATAATAAAATTGGAGTGTCTGTTTGTAATATTAAAATAGTCCTATTTTAATCAATGCATATGTATGTATACACGATACATAAATACCAATATTTTTTTTTCCAATTTTTTTTTGTTGGTCTGTTTGTTTCGGCTAATCTCTGGAATGGCTGGACCGATTTTAAAGGGACTTTCACTGGCAGATAACTGATATAATAAGGAGTAACTTAGGCTACAATAATATTTTTGTTTTTTGATCATTTCAAACGTGTACAAGCTCGCGGGCACAGCTAGTAACTAAATATATTAAAAGTGTCGTCTTGTGATATTTCTTTATATTAAGCCGTTAATTAACAAGCAAGTGATCGGCCTTTAAGTCTGGATTAATTAAAATGATACAAAAAATATAATAATTACAGAAACTAATTATTACTGAAATAATTTTGCCGTTCCACCACAATGTTGCTTTTATCTATATAAAGGTTACCGCTAGATCGTAAAACACATTTTATTTGTGTGTTAAGTACAATGTTTGGTTTGATATACGACTTTTTGATTTTAATTTAAAATGTACTCTATTTGTTTATATTAAAATTCATTTTCATTTGGCAATCACTTTTTAAAAGATCAAATAATCTTTTTGATCTGTCATTTTGAATCACCTTCTACATTAATAGAAATAATTCAGCATATTGTTTTAGTAATCTAGTAAAATTATTTTGCGTCGTACTACGTATGTACTGAGATATATTTACTAGGCGATTTAAAGTAAACATAAGGCTCGTTCGCCTTGCTATGCGTATGCAAATTGACCATTTACAGGCTAAGAAGACGTCGCAAATACTCATGTCAAGCTGATCCTTGGACTTAATAAGAGTTATCCTACAATTAACTATCATTAGATCGTTTGATTACAATTAATTGCGTAATTGGAGTGTGAAAAAAATATATTAACATGCAAATTTCATTAAATCGTACCTTATTTGATAATATTTTAAACACGAAAAGTTGAATATTTAAAATACCGAACGTGTATCAAATAAGAACGAAGATTCATAAGACGTTTTAGTTTTAAGATTGAAATTGATACTAGGTTTAATATTTTATTAAATATATTTGATGCAATATAAAATTATACAAGTTATAGCAAGTCAAGAGTGATGGCTTGTCAAATCTACCGCTAAGTGGGTACTTTATTTACTTATTACATTATACGTAATAATAAATTTTAGTACTTAATGGAAACATAGTTTTGTGTAAGCCCTGGAAGTTTTCAATCATCAAGATAAAAAACATGCAATAATTGAATGTCAATAAAATATAGTAGATAGTAGGTCTACATTTCGTTATATATGGAACTGTTCTGTGGAAACAAAATCGTAAATTACCGTAGAGCACGATCGTGAAATGTCAGTGAGTGATATGTGACAGTGATTATCACAATAATTAAATCATTTAAATCATGAGTGAGCCAGTGTAACTACAGAAACAAGGGGCATAACATCTTATATCCAAGGTTGCTGACGCTTTGATAGTATACGAAACTTCTTACAGGTCTCTATGGCTAATGGCGACCATCCAATGACATTTCAAGCTTTATTTTAATGTCACACATGTAGTTTGTATGTCGTTAAAATAAAACTGTACGACATTAAATTAAAATAAAGTTTGAAATTTGCCCGTTATTTTTTTTTAAATTCTGTTCTATTTTTCTTTCATATTGTTTTGTTAGCGAAATATCAGATGTGCACACAGTGATGTTAGGAATCTAATCGGTGAATCCAATTACGACGAAGATTGCACATTAAAAATTTATTCATAAAATTAATTGGACGTTAACTTAAACGATCACTTGCGCCTATGTCATAATGTTGCTTAATTGAGTATAGACGACACAACTTAGATATAGCATCGGCAAATTCAATAAAACCGATTACTGTCGATTTAAACAACTAATAGAAATAGCTCCCTATCGCGCCATTTGACTCTATTCGTCGCTCTAGATTCCCGCGTCAGTTCAACCCAAGTGCAAAAGAGCATATATGTAAATAGACGTCTGAAATTGACGAATACAAAAGGTTATAAGATATTACATGCTATTACGTTTGTGTAAAGATCATATTCACATAAGAAATAAATATTGATAATGTGGGATAGCGTATTTAATTCGGATGTGATTGGTTTTACGAATTTTGCCGATGCTACATCTAAGTTGTGTCGTACTATAAGTTTTAGTAATCTTCAAGTCTGTAATTATTTTAACAGAGATTATGAAATATTGACGCTTCAACTTGAATTTGCATTTAACAGTGCGTTTCTGTAGGAATTCAATTCCTAAATATACTAAATGTTTTTTTCTATTAATGTTTATTGTTCGTAGAGTCCAATTAAGTATGCATATGTATCATTTTCCTTTGTATAGCTGGCCCAGTGGTTGAGACACGTACATCTAAACCGGTGATTGCGGGTTCAAACCCAGACAAACACCACTGAATATTCATGTGTTTAAATTGTGTTAACAATTAATCTCGAGCTTGTCAGTGATGGAAATCATCATGAGAAAACCTGCAAGTGTCTAATTTCATAGAAATTGTGATGGAATATGTTCCAAACCTTCTTTATCAAAGGGAGAGGCGGCCTTTGCCCGGCTTTGGGAAATTTACAGGCTTTTGTTGTTATTGCTATAGTTGTCATATGTAGCTTAACAGAGCTATGCTGCATAATATTGTCCTTATATTAAATATGTTAATCATCAAAGGCTACTAGTGCAAAGTCTATTCGCTTAAACGTAACTGAGAAGATCCCAATTACAGTCCTATCCCAACCTCGGGTTTTAAGCCAGGAACAAATTAAGCAGTGACACTGGTCTTGTTACACTTACTAGGACTTAGGATAATGATACATCTGAAGTCATTGTAAATTGATATATTGTGAACAACAGAATCGGAACTAATGTTCGACTAATTTGTAATGACTACTGTATTGAATAGGATGTATGATCGTGACTTATGATATCATGGTTTCTCATGATGACTAGTTCGTATCTCCATCGAACTAACTTAACTGCCTTGATATCTTTACCTATGACATAATTTATTGTTATTAAAAATTGAAACTTTATATCTTATACGTCAGGTTTGAATCTCCTACATTTTTTGTGTATATATCTTAAATGGTTTTTTTAAACATATCTTCATTACGAAGACTACAGTTACGGTTCATAAAAGTACTTCCATAGTTAAGATTAATACTTATTACTACTACGTGGTACTAACAATGAAATACATAGATCTATAACTATATTATATTTTTTGTATTTTTTAATGTGTCGATTTGCTGTTGGCCCTACTGGCCTTTACAACTTCATCTGGTTTAAGGATGAGTATTACACTGGTGTCTCCTATGAGATCGCCCCTCGGCAGTAGTAAGTATTTTCAATGTCGAGACTCTATATATCCAATGACGAATTAAACGATAGCGCGATTCAGAAACTACGCACTTCATACAAATTGTCAGTACAGTTTTACAAACAGTATTAAGTATGAATGAATACTATTAGTCCGCGCTGGGAAATCAAAAGTTTCATTAATATAAAATTAAACTGTATACATTTTGTACGTTTTTTTTATAATCGAACAAACTAAAGTTCAAGCTCAAACGTCTTTTAATATTTATTGATATACATATATCTTCAAATCAAGGGAACGTGCGTAATCTCAATTAGAGTAATGTGTTATAATTTGTTTCTATTATACATAAGTCAGAGATTAAAATAATTAAAATATATTAGAACATGCACATTTGAATGGTATAAAAAAAACAATTTTTTAAACCTTTTATATATATTTTACAGTCATATATAAATAACCATAAACTATTACTATTACTATATATAAAAACTTTTTATATAGTATAGTAAAATATACAATAATTACCCATTAAAACCCATGTAAACTTTGTATATAATATCTGTTTGAGTTGTATAATAAAAACAACTTTATATACAATAGATATCTTGTTTGTTTCACAAATAGAATGATTCGATTGCGAGTTCTGACTGCAAGTCAATCCGCAGTCATCATTATGTTTAATGATCGTAAAATATCGCAAGGTTAGTACAACTCAATTGAGCTTGGTAATTCTTAAGCACGTCCCATTGTTCTATGGATTGACATTGATAACACGACCTCTGGGTGGAAAATTATACTGGTACATTAAAAGCCTTAAATATACACATGAAATTACGAAATATTTTAAGTTAACATTATAATGTTTATTATTTTGTGAATGTGATTTTATCTATATCTATCTATTGTCATTCTCAAGAGATTCTATGCGAGGAACATATTTAAAAGCAAATTTGCACAAGTGTGTGCAAATTCTATTTCTTCTCATTCTTATAGTCCACTGGGTAGCCAATAGAATAATTTTAAGCACTGTACTGACGTTGATTTCGATAAATCAAAAGAAAACCTCAATAACTTTTGCTTGTTTGTCGCTTTTTAACCTAGCCACTGGTCGAGCGAAACAGTTAAGTTTTACCTTTTCCAATTAAGCTGTCCTATAATTTTGCAGCTGGGTTGCTTTTATCGTTTCTTCAGGTAACGAGTATCAAACGACAAATGCGTTTTCCTTAATCTGTGCATATATTTATATATACGTATGTATATAAGATAGGTTTTACATTAAAAATAATGATCCAACTGGCTATAGCTTACAGCAAAATCTATAAAGTCGTTTTAAAATGTAGAGTTTTTAGAAGTATTAGGTATTTCGTGCATTTATGATTGGGATATACCTTTCTATTAATTTATTAATTTGAGGAAGACTTTATACCACACTAAGACTAAATAAATAAATAAAAAGACGTATATTATTTTATGATTACAAGATGCTATACTACTATATAAAAAACGCCTACAAAATTCCCAAGACGTTCTCGATGAGTTGCTCGCTGTCACTTTTAGTGGACTTCTTCAATATTAACAAATAGTACATAAATATGTACAAAATGATGGTGAATGACTGTACAATATTTGAATTGTTTTTTTTTTTTTAAGGCAGTATCTTATTTACATTCATTCGATTGAGAATTGACGCTAAGCGTTGAACTTTCGAAGCGCCTTCAACTGTTTTGATTCGGTACGATTGATTGAAGTCGAGATGGCCCAGCTGTTAGAACGTGTGCATCTTAACCGATGATTGCGGGTTCAAACCCAGGCAAGCACCGCTGATTCATGTGCTTAATTTGTCTTTATAATTCATCTCGTGCTCAGCGGTGAAGGAAAACATCGTGAGGAAACCTGCATGTGACAAATTTCATAGAAATTCTGCCACACGTGTATTCCACCAACCCGCATTGGAACAGCGTGGTGGAATATGTTCCAAACCTTCTCCTCAAAGGGAAAGGAGGCCTTTAGCCCTGCAGTGGGAATTTACAGGTTGTTGTTGTTGTTGTTGTTGTTTGTTGAGTTAAAAATAAAAAAAAAATCAAACATGACATGACATCGTAAATATTTCGGTAGACAAAAATTCCAAATGCAAACTAGACGAAATCAGCTGATGTCATGTTCGTAACAAAGCTTTTCAAGGTCACGGTATGTTAAACTCGTACAATAAACAATTTTGACGTTACACAATCTTAATTGACTTCAAAGATATTATTAATTCGAATCAAATTGTACAGTAAAAATGTAAAACCTTTGTAAAACATTGTGTATAAGAAACGATTACGGAATATCGTTTAAACTCATTATAATTATCAAAAAAAATGTCAAGACTACAAGATTAAATACAGCCTTCGCGTCTAAATAAATAATAGCACATCTCCAAGTCAACTTGGCCCTGCGAACTGTCAATGTGCAGTCATTACGGCTAATGATCGTGAAGCCTACTCTGCAAGGTCACTCGGCTCCATCGCGCCGGTAACTTACAGCATGCGCCTACGCCGGTCCCACGGTGTGACGCATCCGTAGGCAGATTTGATATTGCGTTAGTGATTATTATGTTATTATTGTGATTATTTTATTTTATACATTTTTTTTTGCAATTGTAAATTATTACTTATATTTATTTCTTAATAACTTTAACTTTTACACGGTTGTCTGAGATATTATTAATATATTGATTCATTATGAAATATATGAACTTTGACATTTTTTTTAAGAGTGTAAAAATACTGTGGATCTGTAGACTAATAAATGATTGGTTTCCCGTGTACTTTATAATATTTTATATGTAATGTGATTACGGTGACTGATATTTTTTAACTTTTTTTTTTAAGATATGAGTTGGCGGACGAGCATATAGGCCACCTGATGGTATGTGGTCATCATCACCCATAGACAATGACGCTGTATGAAATATTAACTATTCCTTACATCGTCAATGTGCCACCAACCTTAGGAACTAAGATGTTATGTCCCTTGTGCCTGTAGTTACACTGGCTCACTCACCCTTCATACCGGAACACAAAAATACTGAGAGAGTACTTTTATTTGGCGATAGAATAACTGATGAGTGGGTGGTACCTACTCAGACGGGCTTGCACAAAGCCCTACCACCAATTATAATGTATATTAATTAAGATACTGTATATGTAAATATTATACCACATAATTATTATGACGCAATTACTGTCATATACATTATATACAGAATGTTATGTGCATAGCTCTCATTTTAAGATTCTCGAAGAGTTGAGTATTATAGGTAAACTTTCAATAATTATGAAGTGACCTCAACTTGCCCATAAACGCACATACGACCACAAACGAGACATGTAATAATCAATTAAATACTATGTAATTGAATATGTGAGAATTATGGCGCCATTTTATTGCAACCACAAGAATGATCGCACTCGGTAACAATGCAATGACATACTCGTGTTAGCAATAAATTGTTTATGTGTTTGATTTATGGCTATTGTTTAGTAGTTTTCTCTACGAATAAACAAACATTCACTTGTTTATTATTTATAATTATGATATTGATACATTTCCTGAATTCATTAAGCGACTGTAACAAAAGGAGCGCATTAAGTCATACGTTTATTTATACCAAAACCGTTAAAAATATTTCACCGATTTTAACTTTATTTTATTGAGTAATTATCTAGACAATTAGATGATTTGTTTTTCAGAAAATCGGGAATAACCATTGTTTTTCAAAACTGTCAATATGCGCTTTTAATGAAGTTGTTTTCAATTATATGACAAACGGTATCTATTATAGAAATATTTTTGCATAATTAAACATATTTTTTCTTAGTCATAATATACCTAGTAATGCATTTATATAAACTGTTGTTCTCCTACTTCGCTAAACTTTTTACAATGTATTTGACGTATAGTATTATACTTGGTGGTAGGACTTTGTGCTTACCCGTCTGGGTACATACCACTCAGCCATCAGTTATTCTACTGCTCAACAGCAGTAATCAGTATCCTTTGTTCCGGTTTGAAGGATTAGTGAGTGTGTACAGGCACAAGAGTCATAACATTTTAGTTCCCAAGGTTGGTGGCGCATTGGTAATATAAGGAATGGCTAAAATTTCTTTCAGCGCCATTGTCTATGACACTGGGCCATTTCGGCTCTCCTCTCGGGTCATCGTGTTAGTGTTACGAATACACTTAAAAACTTATTTTATAATGATATTTTACTGTTTAACTAACAATTACTTTGTATAAAAAACAACAATTTCAAATAGGGTAAATATAACCGATTGGTCTTGTTTTGAAATACATTATAATAGAATATAATCACATTGACCGCAGATATTACCTTAGATAAACTATTAGTTGTTAATATAAATGCGTTGCGGCTAACGACATATGTACGAATTCGTTGGAAGATGTAATCGGCATGACCAGATAAATGGGTTTATTTTTGCTATGATTAAAAGAAAGTCTATTTAAATTATTAAGTAAAAAAAAAACTATTTGATGATGCGTGTGTCGTTATTATATTACCTTTTTTCAATGAAATGCTTAAACTATGACATATAGATAAAAATTAGCACAAAAGTTGTTGTTGTTGTTATGAAATATATTAGATACTTTTATTTTAAGGGGAGATCGATCTTTTAAATATTTTTCAATGATTTTGTTTACAACTACACTAGTAAATGTTATAAGTAAGATAATGGCAAACATATTTTTTTTGGAATTAGGAAGGGCCAGATAGTTACGATTATACATCCATCTAATATTTTTTGGATGTAAAATTAAAGAAAATAAATAAATATAAATATTATAACTGCATTACAAACAAAATAATAAGCAATTATGAACCATGTCTAAGGATTGTTATTATATTCTCACATTGTTATTTGAGTATATAACAAATCTATGAAAAAGGGCTTCATAATTTGAGATTGAAAAAATAATTTGCTCATAGAAGCAATTTTTAGAACTGTTTCATTGTTAAACACTTTCAGACAAAATTTTCATCGAAAGTGGTCTCAAGTACGACTTTTTTATGTTTTAGTTTTAATATACTTTATGTACTTATGTAAAGTAAATAATACATTTACTTTTTCCCTAGCAAAATCAGATCAAATAAATTATATAAAAAGGTATATCTCATAATATTCAGCAGATATCAGACGCATTTTAAAAAATGGCTGACAAGTGCCCAACTACTCCAGACCCTTAAAAATATCCAATAACTTTTAGCGGAAGTAATTACCCCATTACAAGAGCATTCGCACGTGTCGAACTACATGTTTAGGGGCAGGACAGACGGACAGTCAAGTGGCCCTCCTGCTATCTGGTTATCTCCACTCCAACACGTTTAGTGGACGCAAAACTTTCTGATAATTTGCAAATCACTGGGGAATCGAAGTGGGTTTGAGTGACGACTCATTTACGAGCTATTGTTGAATACTTCCCCATTTTCCAACAGGAGTTATAGGAGCTTGAAATTAATTATTTTTATACGATTAAACGATGAGGGAAATGGAAATATATGTATGTGTAATGTAAATGTATCGCTTTTTTATCTGTATGTCTGTTCTATCAAATGTTCCGCCAAAAGTTGTAAGTTAATTAAGGAATTTAAAACGTCTGTTAAAATTCCAAGAAAATACTAGCGACGATTAAGTTATATTACTCTATATTCTATTATTTTATTATATATAAAAATATAACGTGGATTTATCGTCGTTGATTTTTATACAGGATGTATATCTAAATTGCATGTGATTTTATACATACTTTAATTTCTATATATAATATAGGTTTTTATCGGATTAATTTATATTCTGTTATATTTAATAGAATGTTTTATTTTAAATTTGTATCGTAAATGGATATTTCGACCATAATTACTTTTATGTAAGATACACTTTACATATAAATTTTCTTATATATAATAACTATTAAAACGTTTGTTATTTAAGCTTAATGTAAAAGTTTAGTAGAATTCTAAAACATATAAAAAGCATATATTTTATTTTTTTATGAATATATTCGTTAAAACCATTTCTGAAGTTCATCGATTATATAATTAAAATTATATTGACACTTATAATGAAATCAATTATATTGTTACATTTAAATAAGTAAATATAATCTCACCTACCACAAAAAACATGCTAAAATTCCAATACACAACTTACATTCTCAAAATAAATCGGTATCCAACATTTGATCAAACATTTGCGTCGTACAAGCATCATAGTTTGAGGAGCATTGTTTAAAGCAATTGGCGATTTCCGCCATTAACAAGGCATGCAGTAGATTGTAGATAAAGCTTGTTGTAGCAAAACATTTTGACGGTAGATGTGTATCGGTTTAGAGTGTAAAGGATCGAATACACTGTGCGACCAAGCGAAGTGAACGCGTTTAAGAGCATATATAATGCTGCGGCCACACATGGAGATTATATGACTTGTGGTCTATCAAAGTGATTATTTATATATCTTACTATATTTTAAAAATTTAGTTAAGTTGTGTGTGTGTGTTGTTGTGTTGTGTGTGTTGCATTTTTTTAATCACCAGGATTAAAAATAACTACGACACACATGTGCCTACATAGTATATGTCATACTTATAGCCCTATTACATACTTACATACATTACTTTATTGGCCTACATTTATAAGGTATTTTTTTATAAATTATGCTAGATTTACGATTGATAACTAAATTAGATAATAGAAAACTATTTCTGATAGGTAAGAATAATAATACTTGCTTCTACAAATGTGGTTTGTGTACATAATATAAGCTGCCCATTACTTAATGAATCTGTATTCAATGTTCAAACCATATACGTTAAAATGATTTTATTATAATTCGTAATATTTGATTTTCATACCAATTTGTCTACAAAAAGTACAATAAATAAATTGTACTAACTTACTATGTGACTATATTTCTAACTCCTTTGCGTTCATTGTGCTTATAATAATGTCAAATTTAAATACAGAACGTTTGTGGTCTTGAAAAAACTGTTTAAATACATATACATGTTATGTGTGGCTGTAGCTTTAATGGTTAAACATTACGATCGCTTTGGCTTCGCTTGGTCGCGCTAATGTGTTCGGTCCCTAATTCGACTTTAAGTATCGTTTACCTAAAATTATCATAAACAAGAGAAAATTGTGATCGATTTCACTAGACTAATAACCAAATGATAAGATTCAGTTACCTGATTATTTACACTTAAATAAAGATAATCCATCAATAATAATGAATTACGACATGAGGAAGAATTTTAACTAGAAATCACAATTTCTAATACGGAAAATGATTTATTTCTTAATCATACTTCTTATGTTAGTAGAAAAAAAAACATTGTAATAATTCGTTCGTGTTTTAAAATAGCATTTATTTGATAGGCATCTGAGACTAGATATGAGATGATATTTTAGAATTTTTAATACACGTTTTAATTTTTTAATCGAATCGCAATTCCGATCTCATCCTCGGTAAAAATTCAACTAGTCCTGTAACCAGTGCAGGCAATAAGTCGAGGTATCTAAGTTTTAATGAAGTTTTTTGCACTATTACGCCAAAGTCCACTTGGACTTCAACTGCAAAAGAATCATATATTAAAAACTTCTGTTAGTTAAGAAAGCAACGGTTTTATTATTACACTTGATAAATTGACTGTATTAATTTTAACTTTGCCGTTTCGTAAATTCAAATCGTTTGTAAAAAATACATTGGTAGAAAAAGCATATTATTCGATACAAGATTTTATCGATAATAAAAAAGCGTGGAGTTAATACCTGTTGACTTTCAAGCATGATATGACATGGCTTTGTATTTTCTAAATGTTACAAAAGAGTAACTACTGAGTTTCTTGTCGGTTCTTTTCGGTAGAATCTACTTTCCAAACCAGTGGTAGCCTCAATTAATGACGATTCAAAAGTGCTTGTAAAAGCCTACTTTAATAAAGTTTATTTTGATTTTGATTACCTATTGTTACAAAATATAAACATCTATTAAACATAAATTACAAATTTCATTTTTTTATAAATATTTTTAATTGTATCGCTTAGTCGAAGTTCCTTAATAATTATAAATGAAGAGTATATTATAATTTATTAGTTAGCTAGCCATAGTTAACGTGAACCAGATTTATAATAGAAGGGTTAGTGGCACCGCGCACGTGTGCCTCAGCACGTGTACTTCCGATACACCCTCGCGTGTCACCACCTTATGATTTGCTGGAAGAGCTAACAATATCTTTGTACCTTAATTATCGTATTTTATTATTGTTTATACGTAAATATAAATTCGTATATCATGTATCTGATTTATTTATCTTTTTTATTTTCATTTATTTTTCAATAAATAATTTAATAATTGCCAAATTGGCTACTATGTTCCGTTCTAAATCTGTATAATAATTATCGTTTCTTGAGGTTATAATTGTCTAAAAAAGTAATAAACTGTTCGTACATATACAACTTGTCATATATATGATAGTCTTTAAATACTTATTATTTTAAATAGTAAATTTTCTGTTTAGGTAAACAGATTAATTATGAATATTGAAAACAATTGCAAAAATGGTATCAATTTGAAATTATGATTATTGTAAGAAATGACCCCATGAAAGTGAGTAAATTCTTAATGCTTTATTTGTTGTGATATATCTATATGCCGTCTTACGCAGATACTTGATGAAAGCTATATTCACAATTCTTTATATTAAAACACGCTGTTATCTACGATACTCATAAATAACTTGCAGTGCGATTCTGTAGTTCAATTCGTATTTCTATACTGTGATGCAATTTTGATACTTGTATCCGATACATTTTAAATTGTATAATTGTTATAGTGTATGTCGCATATCACATTCTTAAATTACACGGGCGTGTTCAGCGGTGAGTTTCGAGGTCCTCATTTCAGTAGAAGCACTACTGTGGGCAAGTGTTTAAATTGTTTTAAATGACATTTAAAATTTTGATAATAATCAGTATATTATCATGTCATCGAGTAATTACTCGTACATCATGTATACAAGCTTCCGTCGTTGGTAACAAACATGCACGCAAATTTTTTCGAGTGATACATATAATATATATATATATGCAATACATTTATGATAATAATTGACGACCTCCGTGGTCGAGTGGTGTATACACAGGTTTTCATGGGTACGCCACTCCGAAGTCCCGGGTTCGATTCCCGGCCGAGTCAATGTAGATTATCATTAGTTTTTTATTGTCTTGGGTCTGGGTGTTTGGTGGTACCGTCGTTACTTCTGATTTTCCATAACACAAGTGCTTTAGCTACATACATTGGGATCAGAGTAATGTATGTGATGTTGCCTCATATTTATTTATTATTTAATACATAGATCCTGTTCGATTTCAGACGAGGCGGCAAATCTAAGGATACTTGTCAAATTTATTACAGCGCACAAGTGCTTCATGCAAAAAGATGTAGGCAATACATTTCGACCATTTGAAAGTCAAAGTCAAAAATCTTAATTCAATATAAATTTGATTACACTTGCTTACTGATAGTCAGAAATCTGTGAAATGTCAAAATGTCAAAAATGAGTCGAGATGGCCCCGTGGTTATAACGCGTGCATCTTAACCGATGATTGCGGGTTCAAACCCAGGCAAGCATCGCTAGTCCATGTGTTTAATTTGTCTTTATAATTCGTCTCGTGCTCAGCGGTGAGGGAAAACATCGTGAGGAAACCTGTATGTGACAAATTTCATAGAAATTCTGCCACATGTGTATTCCACCAACCCGCATTGGAACAGCGTGGTGGAATATGTTCCAAAACCTTCTCCTCAAAGGGAGAGGAGGTTGATAAGAGGTTACCATCTCGTAGGCGATGTAATACATATAATCCATTCCTTAGTTCGCTTAACTTAAGAAGTTATATTCCTCCTACCTGTAATTACCGTGGTTTACATACTTCATGACTAAGTAGAGCTGTTTATATAGACTTAAGTGATCGTTCCAATCCAGCAACAGCAAATTCCTACAGTTTAATTGCAATCAATTATAAACAATAATCCATTATAACAACAAAGCAGCATTTATTTTCATAATACTTTTTAGAAATTTTAAGATAATTTAATAACAAGCAACGGAATGAATAACAGGAATAATGTAGCTTTCCATTACTGAAATTTGTTTTAGAATTGTATCTACAAACAAACACACTTTCACCTCTACGCAACATTAGTAGATATAAAACGTAAACAATTATCATAAAAGATAGAATGGTCTTTGATTAATCTCAATCAATTTAACATATTTCTTCACCTTGACCTCCGATGGTAATCCAGTTTAAATGGCTGTTTTAGCTTTGACCTCAATTAAAGTTCAAATTCTCACATTTATTATTATTAGCATTTGTAAATACATAAAAAAATATGATCGAACACTAATTTGTTTTTATCTTCCTGACTGATTTTGACCACAGCGGCAAATTTGAATGGATACCAGTCCCATTACGGAAATCATATTGAAATGTGTCCGCATATATGTATGTGTAGACATATGTGCAATATATTCCAAACACACACATACAATGAGTAAATTGTGACGTAATTTTAAATTATCTGTTAATATTTTTAAAATATTATGATAGATGCTTTTAATTCTGATAATATCATGTTGCATTTGTCAAGATACTGTTGACCTATTGAGATAGACTAGAACTCTGAAGTGCTATCCTTTTTAATATTATAAAACCTATTTGGTAGTAAAATAAATAAATATGGTAATCAATTTTGGATCAATACTAATTTGTCGCACTGATTTTTATTCTGACATTCCGTAAAGCAACTTATGACTGGTGGCGATAGAAAAAAAAATGAAAATGAGGGATTGTTTGTGTCTTTGCGCTAACATATCCTGGACAACTGTGTTCGAAATTCAAATTGAATTAATTCAATATTATTCCTATTTATTAAACACTACCCTTACCAGTAACAAAAAAACATGTTCTTTAAATAATTAAAAATAACCTTGTATTTTCGTTCCCTTTTTAAAATATTGTTTTGAATAAATGTACATTATACTTTTACACCGATATAAATTCAAGATGCGTCATAAAATTTTACTATACATGAAAGTGTAATCATAAATTATTTTAATTTACATAACACCTCAGCTATAACCGTCGACAAATGGCGTTATCATTTCTAGTTCTATTACATCTTTGTATGTATAATAACGTAAAAATAAAAAGTCTTTAATTCTCATTGTCCGTGAGTTGAAGCATGTCCATCCTTAATTGGATTATTATTAGCCCAGTGTTTTCGGAAGTATCCTTTTTAACTCCACGGAAGGGTTGAAGCAGATGTATGATTTTTGGCTGGGCACATCGATTGGTTCCGCCGTTAATTGGAATTTTCGTCTTTTTTTTAGTTTCGCAGCTGTTCGTATAGTGTTAATGTTATCTATTTAGTAAATAGATTTATTAGGTTTTGTAGTTCCTAAAAATCTGTACATATAACATAATTAAATCTAGGAGACTTAAATAGTAGTATCGAGTATTTAATTGACTATATTTTAAGATCATCATAAGTATCAAAAGTAAAATTTTCATGAGCATTGAGCTCTGTGAGAAGATCGTCTTCTTTGCCTACATGTGTCAGATTAATTTTGCCGCACGTGCACTGAAGTACCGTACCAAAAATTTTCTTTGAAACCACAAATTTTACCTACCATTCAAACCAGAGCACCACACTACTGAGCTTTGCTGTTTGGAGGTAGAATTTGAAGTCTTTTCTCAGGTAGGCTATATATATTACAATAACAACAGATTCACATCATACCCCGGCTTTCTTAAAAGATTCGAACTGATTATACCAGTTATTTTTTTCAATTTTTATAATTGTTTTGTGAAACATTTATTGATCAAAGGCAGATTATCTAATTTCACTTTAATCAGACCAGACATTGCTCAGTATCAGCAAAAAGACCATATATAACTAACTGTAGTTAATTAATCTAACTGTGTTAATCGATCAGCGTCTCTGAAAGTTACCATAATACTGAGAATTTGTTAAGAACACACTGTATATAAAATTAGATTGTAGAAAAAATACTAATTAAATTATTTAAAAATAGTTATTGCAATTTCAGCACCGATTCACTTTTCAACTTTTTTTAATAATTATGCAAAACTGAATTGTAACGTTTGCTACAAACAAAGTAGTTAATTAGTTATCAATTAAAAAAAAATCGATGAAAATTTCACATATGGCAATAAATATCGAACAATAATTAATGTAATTTAAAAAAAAATATATACATTTAAATCGAATGAAAAACGAGAAGCGAGATATTTACATTAATTTGACTAGCCGAGTTTGAATATGGAATGATTAATTACGTACAAAATTTTAATATTCTTGCGTTATAACATTTCTAGAATGCGATTAATATCACAATAAATCAAGCAACGATTGGCGGACTATCATTTATAATCGAAAATTATGAATAATATTTGTCCCATTATAATACTTTCTTGACACAAGTGGAAAACATAACACTTATAACACGTCGGTCGGCGACTGTTATCTTCAGGATCAGCTTACGAAAGCGCTGCGCGCGCGCAGCAAGCAGACCGCGACGGCCGTTAGCACGCCAAGCGCAAGGCAGGACAGTATATTAAATGGCACTTGTGAAAGTAACTTTTTATTTACATTATCATAAATGTTTTTTTAAAAAATTGCTAAAACGTATGTTCTATTAACATTTTACGACTTTGATTTGTGATGTAATTAATTTCATACTAAACTTTTAAGTAATATTTTTACCGATATCAATACGTGAGAATCGTTTTGTTTTAATTCTTCATCGAAAGTTATATTATTAGAAAGTTGCTAAAGATTTAAGATTTTTTTTTGAAAGAAGATAAATTTTAATTTCTTTTAAACAACAGTAGAATCAATCAACATTAACATTAGTTATTCCAGAAAAGAGTATATAATATAATTATGACTTATTCAAAAAAAATATAAAGTTGAAGAAAGTACGATCCATTTCAATGATTCTGTTTGCCAGCGTATTGCACCCCGTAATTTGCTTCGTTACAAATGAAAGCATTCCAACAAACAAGCCAACATCCAATTTTCTCTAACCGCTTTGCAGTACTGTTACACTTTCAAACGTCAACTATTGTTACGGGTAATCAGAAAACGCGTCAAATTGACGAGAAAATTGTACGTAGCATCTGCGCGGGCGCACTACTGTCATCGCCTCACAGATCGAGTTATGTCTGGAATTCACTTCTACTTGATGTACTTGGTACTTTGTGTTACGCTCATAGTATTGTATGGATGATATAAGTCTAGATTTTCTTTTTTTCTTTATTGAATCTTACCAGTTAAAAAAATATTAAATTTACAACTTGTTTTTATTTTATTTTCAGCCTATGATAGTATATGTTTAATTATTCTTTTTAAATAATTATGATTATTTATTTATAAAAATCTATTCGAAATAAAACTAACATTTTTTTTTATCAGCCACTTGCTTTTAGCTGTTCTATCAGATTGTCATCAATAACAATTAAAACGACAATGGCAACTAAATCGTTGGATGCTAAAAAATGGGTAGACGTTTTTTGTAATACCTCTAAGAAACAAATAATCATTACACATAAAACTATAGTGAGTTTAGTGGTTTAAAATACAGAACAAATAAATATTAAATAAATAAATATGAGACAACATCACATACATTACTCTGATCCCAATATAAGTAGCTAAAGCACTTGTGTTATGGAAATCAAAAGTAACGACGGTACCACATACACCCAGACCCAAGATAACATAGAAAACTAATGATATTCTACATTGATTCGGCCGGAAATCGAACCCGGGACCTCGGAGTGGCGTACCGGTGTAACCCGGTGTACACACCACTCGACCACGGAGGTCGTCAACTGTTATTTATGTATCTATGATATATAAATGATCTTTAACGATATCAATTTATCGTCTATATTGGTAACTAAGATGTTACGTCCCCGGTGCGTGTTGCACTGGCTCACCCTTCAAACAGAAACACAATAATACTAAGTGTTGGTTGCTTGCTTTACATTTGTCTAAAGCTTCTAGAGTTTGTATATGTTTTAGTTCATTTTCGTTTAATATTAAACTTGTTATGGTAGGTCAAACATTTTGTGGCATCGTAAATATTATCTATAATCTTAGTTTTCAGACTTCATGCTAACCTTTATCGAAGTCTTATCAAATTTCGTTCGGTTCTTTAACTTTTATATCTTAACATTTAATACGTTATTAACTAAAGTTATTTACCTATAGCAGTGTATGTGTACTTATGTGGCAATTGCTTTATACATAAATATAAAATCATTGTCGATGTAAACTTATTCTAAAAAATAACAGGTTGTAAATATTACATTTGTAGGATAAGGACTTTTGTTTGTTCTGTATTTCAACTCCATAAATTACAGTTTTTTTTGATTTATATACATATTAGTTGTCATATATTTAGTCTTCACTCGCCTTTTAGCGGGTTCGTTTTCATGTGTTATTCAAAAAAGTAGCCTATGTCCTTCCTTACAGATCAAATTTGCCTTATGTCAAATTTCATCAAATTCGGGTCAGCCATTTGGTTGTAAAAGAGTGACATAGACATAGTACAGGGACACAGACAGAGTTGCTTTCACATTTATAAAATACTACTATAGATTTATCAATATTTTTCGTTGTTTATGAAGATTCTTCGAATCAATGGAGGTATCGCGCGGAGATCGAATAATAAGTTTTCAAATCCACGAAAATGTAATAAAATATTAATGATAGTTTGGATCAATAGCTCAATGGTTATGCAGCCGAGCAGTCTGAAATGTGAGCGGCAAGTACGATTTTGGCTCCCTTCGTTTCCGTCCAAGTAGCAAGAAATTAACGTGAAAATCGGATTATTAGTAATATTGATATCTTCGACCAGTATTTTAAATACAAGTATTTGAAAGGGTCCCGAGAAGATTTATTACAATGTCCGACGTGGATACAAACGTAATCGACTTTGTACTTACAAATAATTTATAGATATTTCTACAACATCAAACAGTACGCAGTAAGTATGAAACTATTTCGTAAATTACTTGTACAGCAGATGGGAATCCATGCGATTTGGATTAATGCTAATCATTAATTAGTGAGCAATCAGAATATTGATACACAGATAATGTATCAATATTCAATAATATAATATAATGAACACGGCCTTTGAAAAAAATATATATTAAATGAGCAAAGATATAAATTTTGAATCTTTTATAGATAAGAAATTTTATATCGTAATATGAGCAATATTAATAAATGTTTGGTGATACACAAGATACATAACATCTTATTAAGTAAGGAATGGTTAATATTTTTACAGTACCCTTGCCTATAGGCGATGGTAACCAGTATACCACAAACAATGTAATTATAAAACGAATAACACATCGTAGGTATATTATTTATGCGTATGCTTATCGGTCATCAGATTGAATTGCAACTTAGCATAGATGTTGTTAGTGTTATACCTACGTGTCGCACCGGATATACTTTTTATTAATTCAATGAGGCATTTGAGGTCTGGCAATGTACTCGTATAGTAAGCCTTATTTTTATTTACTTTTAAACTTTGTTTATATTTATACTTAGACAGGTTCTGTCAAATTTTTTTTAAATCAAAATAACATAAACTCTATTATAAAATTAAATTACCAAAATGGGCTTTAAACGTAAATAAAATTCGATGATTTATTATGTACTATTTACGTACTGTATATATGAAATATGACTGAGTAATAAATGTATAGAAAATCTACATATGCCTTTTTAGATTGTGCAATATGGATAAATTAATATAACTAGTGACACTATGGTCAATATCAGGAGTGATCGATTATGCAGGATATATTGTATGCTGTGCTGTATATGCGCAAACACAAGTGTAATCTCTATTTCCTTATTGTGTAATCCGATGGGAAGGTAAAATAGTTACTTTTTAAACTATTTCCGTTCGAAAGACCTCCGGGAGTGGGGAGGTCTTCAACGGCTTTACGTGCTTTCCGAGGTATGAGAGGTACCAGTGAGACTCTGAATTTTTTGATAAAAAAAACTCAATAAGTTTTGCATTGGTCCGATCTAGTCTTAGAACCCAGAACAAATAACTCATAACCTTAAAAACAATCAAGATTAGAAATCAATATTATCAAAGCAAGCTTAGTTAACACGTACAAGATTCTGAAAGGAAGAGGGTCACGGTATCGTAAACTAGATGCGGTGACCGCGGTTTGTCCGTTCCGGTGGGTGCCGCGATATACGATTCCATTTATTGTGCCGTGCTGTGCTGATAGGTTGTTGAACTTGCCGAAATGGTGTGATATTACTTACGTGAAAGAGCGCTCTACCTCTCGATTAATCTAACGGCGTAATTATATCATACCTAGTATTCGCCCGCGGCTTCGCTCGTGTTTTAAGGCGTTGTTTGTGATTTGTTGACCAAAACAATAGCCTATGCCCTTTTTTGGAGTTTAAGTTAGCTTCATACAAAATTTCATCTAATTCGGTTCAGCGGTTTGGTCGTAAAGTGCGACAGACAGACAGACAGAATTACTTCTACAGTTAATTTAGAAAAAGATTATGATATTATGAGTAACGGTTACGTATCTAAATCATGTATAGAATTTCACTTAAAATATGCTTCGAATTTAATCGAGAAGTTACTAGTAAATAAGTATGTACTTATTTAATATTAGCTACCCGCCCCGGCTTTGCATCGCACGGTGCATTGCTGATACTAATTACGCTACAGATTTTTTCTTTACTATATTGTCCATGTGTTATGTACAAAAACTTTCCTCTCGAATCACATTATCTAAAAAATAAAAACCGCATCAAAATCCGTAGCGTAATTTTAAAGATTTAAGCATACATAGGGACAGACAACGGTAAGCGACTTTGTTTTATACTATGTAATGACGATTAAGTTAATTTAGAAAGGAACTCACAAAAGAAAGTAATTATATTATTTAATGAAGTAAAAGTATAATTATTTATAAAAATATTTTCATATTATCGTATCGTCTGAATGTATGGTTAGGTTAGTTTGGATGTATAGTTTATTTTATGCCTGGCGGTGAAGGAATCCATCATGAGCAATCAAGTATGTGTCATATGAAAATCTACCCTATTTGTGTCAACCCACATTGCAGCAGCATGATGGAATAAGCTCTAAGCCTAGCAATGTGAAATTTACCAGCTGGTACTTTTCTTTTTCTTAATGTTTAATTTTAGAGAAATATGTATATCAATCTTCAATACAAACGTAGTATGCATTACCTTTAGATCGTAATAAAGTGTTATGAGTTATTATTTAAGTTCAATGAACTCTAAACATTGAGTATAGAATATTATAAAATCCATATTTGTATTATCAATTACTGATTTGAATGTACAAAAGAGGTCAAGTATCAAAGGAATTGGGGTTTAAAGCTCTCGTCTGAAGTGGACTCACAAGACAAAAAACTTTGGAATGAGTTCAAACAATTGTACAACATAAAATAGTTACCACCAACAATTTTTTTCCGACCCCATTACAATAAAACTTGTCGAATAATTACTACCATACATAGGGTGTGGGGTGGGTTGTACCCTATTATAATTGTGACTTCTGTCCTGTCCTTATTCCAAACTGATTAAGGTTGAAAATGGCATGACGATTTTTATATTGGCGACATCGTACCAGCTGTCATGTTAATGGTTATTATTATTTTTGTGAGCATTGACCGATCGATGATTTATCTTTGCAATCTAAAGGGAATAAAAAATCCGTTATGAATTAAAAACGAAATTTATTTAAAAAAAGAACAAGCAGTGTGTTCTTATGTTTTAATTATAATTTGAATAAAGAACGCGTTAAATGTATACTACGCTTAATATATATCTAGTGGATTTGACCTATCCCGACAACATTTGCATGAACACTTGCATAATTATACAACTTAGTATATTAAATGGACTGTGAAACGTATGTATGCTTCATTGTAAACCTTACTTTCTGTATAACGTCCCGAAAAGCAATTAAAGACAGTTACACACATGGGTCGGTGTTTATTAAGCGCGCGTCAGATTGGACGCTATGATATAAACGACACAAGTTCGACTGTCTATTGTTTTTGCCTTTTGTATAAATAGGAATTTCCAAATTCAAATAAAAACGCTTCGAATTCGGTCGGTTCAAAAAAGTCATAAACGACATACCATTTTCAAATCTCAAGGAGTCTTTGTCGTGATGATGATCTTACAGTTGTTTTTTCCTTGTCTAAAAGAGTTATGAATAGTATAAAAAAAAATGTTTAAGCTCGTGCGAAGTCTAACTGCACCCTAAGGTGCGCACGCGACGGGCGTGTACCGCGAGCGTGACGTGTGCGCCGTTCCGGAGCGTGAGCGCATGCGCCAACCTCTTAACTTTAGGTTCCCCGGCCATGTTACTAGAGTTATTTTTATATCGTATCTCTAAATAACGTATATGAATTATTAATACTTATTACGTAGTTTCTATAACTTATATACATACTACTTTAATTATCCATTCACACTTATTTCAAAAGCAATACAAGCACACTACACATATTTTTCACGTAAATAATGAAAATTTTAAAGCTGATAGTTTTATATTATTTGGTTTAGTAGTTTTTTTAACTTGAACATAACTTAATTTATTTATATCCTAGCTGTACCCACGACCATGTACGCGTTTGAATTTAATAAAAAATAATTATTATTGTAGTCTAAGTTACCCCTTATTATTATATCAGTTATCTGCCAGTGAAAGTTCCGTCAAAATCGGTCCAGCCGTTCCTGAGTTGTTCTGGTTATATTATTTATCTTATCGAATACCTAGTTCGTTCATCCTAGCGGAGGTCTAGGCAATAAATTCAATACGTTTCTTAAGTCCCAGTGCCCATGCACCCGTGTCGACCTATAAACGGACATTCCACCTGTGAGCTATTGTTGCGCAACCGAAGATATGCTATCTGATGCAACGCAACGCAACGCAACGCAACGCAACGCTTTACTTGCTTTTTGCACAACTAGTGGAATGTGTGATAAAATATTGTATACGAAAAAATATTTTGCGATGTTATGAAAATTTAAAAGTAATATTTCAATAGTAGATATTTAATTGTGCTTCGAATTAATTATTTTGTATTCAAGGTAGCATCCTATATATGTTCCATTGCTCGACTAATACCTTCTCTTTTAAGAGGGAAAGGTTTGGAGATAATATTTGGAGGTTCTTTGTATGTGTCTCAAGTAACCATGCGTTCCTAACTATACTTAGTTTGTTTTACTTACATCTTTGTTTTTAATATAAACTTCCTACGTAGAGTCTACCCGTGAGAAGCAATGGGTAGCTAGTTATATCATTTAAGTAATATCAGGAAGTCATAATATATCTAAAATAGAATAAATATTCCTTACCAAACTATTTTTAATTTTGAAGATACAGTTCTAGTATAAATAACTAAGCGTTAATTGGACTCGTTAATATATACTGATGGTTCCGTAAAATATTAATGATTGACATTGTGATTTCTATCATTTAAAATTAAAAAAAAAAGATTCCAATTTCAAATTCTTAAAGTTATCTATGTCTCTCTATTCCATACTATAATAGTCGCACGTGGCTTTGCTCTCGCTTCACGGTGTTAGTTGTCATGAGTTAGGTTGTTTGTCATTTCTTGGAGTTCAAGTTTGCTTCATACCAAATTTCATTAAATTCGGTTCAGCAGTTGGGAAAAAGCGACTGGCAGATAGATAGACAGAGTTACTTTCACATTTATGATACTAATATAAATTTGTTCATTAGTTATTATTCGTTAAGTTACCAAGATAAACACACAACAACAACAACAACAAAAAGGCCTCCTCTTCCTTTGAGGAGAAGGTTTGGAACATGTTCCACCACGCTGTTTCATTGCGGGTTGGTGGAATACACATGTGGCAGAACTTCTTTGAAATTTGTCACATGCAGGTTACCTGTTGTTACACGATGTTTTCCTTCATCGCTGAGCACGAGATGAATTATAAAATCAAATTACCCGAATCATCCGTAATCATAGGGTTTGAACCCGAATCATCCGTTAAGATGCACGCGTTCTAACCACTGGGCCATCTCGGCTCTTCAACACATAAAGCAAAGGGTTTCTTATATAAACTATTTTACTGAGGGACCCTAATTATTTTTATGACTTAATAAGCAAGTCTAGACGTAATTAAACTCAATTAATAATACTATTAAATAAATCATACGTAATAGTATTGCTGTTTTTTAATCTGTTGTTAAAAATAATGGGCGTATTCGTGTACACACGAAATTTAATTGACGTCAGTGATGTATAATGATTGTATTCTATATTTTATGCAATTATTTAATTTCTACTGTTAGGCTATTATTAATAATGATCGTCAATCTTCAAGCTGTATCCTTCGCTATTCATAAATATTATTTTCAGTAAATAAAATATGAATATTTATCTATGCAAGATATGACATTATTTCATACTAATTATAATGTTTTTTTTATCTGTGAAATTTTGCAATGTAGTTTTCTATATATAGTCTACATTATAATTAAAGAATCATTAAAATCAGCTTATAAAAAATAAAAGAACTTTGAAACCTTGAAAGTCTTAAAGTCAGATAATTAAACTAAAATCAGAAGGTAGTAGTGGATTCGCTTTCGATATTGCAAATCAATGGGCTATCATTGGATTGGCTATACCATTGAATTTGATATTGAATAGTTATTGATGATCCACACTCATTGCTAGAGAGACTAACCAATTTGCACAATCAATACAAATTGTAATGGACTCATATCTGTGTGTAATTAATTACTGGTGCACTATTCCTTCACTCTGATAATCCGAAGTGATGGTTACTTCAAAACAATCAGTTGTGCCAACAGCTTTAGTTATAATAAGATACAGTAAATACTTCATACTTACAGACTAATAAGAACTTAGGCTTCTTTTTTTTTTTTTTTTTTATGGTATAGGTTGGCGTACGAGCATATGGGCCACCTGATGGTAAGTGGTCACCATCGCCCATAGACATTAACGCTGTAAGAATTATTAACTATTCCTTACATCGTCAATGTGCCACCAACCTTGGGAACTAAGATGTTATGTCCCTTGTGCCTGTAGTTACACTGGCTCACTCACCCTTCAGACCGGAACACAACAATACTGAGTACTGTTGTTTGGCGGTAGAATAACTGATGAGTGGGTGGTACCTACCCAGACGGGCTTGCACAAAGCCCTACCACCAAGTAAGTAAGCATCTATGAAGAATCAACTCAACCACGGGATCTTTACGTTTTATGTTAGACATAAGTATAATCAAAACAATCGATCAATAATATGGCTGTATATTTTTAATTTTTCCACACATGAGGTATATTTACCTACAATTTTCCAGATATGTTATGTTTATGATAACTGCCTTGCTTCATAGGGTTGTGGCGTGAAATTACATAGTCTACAACGTTCTTCAATAAACGGGCTATTTAACGCAATTAAGCTATTTAATGGCTAATATTTTCCGCGATTATAAATTTATAATACTATGTAAGTATATGAATCTGCAGTCGATAAATCATACCGGGGTAAGGGATATTTAAATTGGTCAATTAATTGGATATTTAAGTTGATAAATGATTAATAAGGCATATTCAGAAGATTTAGGCAGATTACAAGAAGCATGGAATTATTATTTATTAATCGTAAGGCCGAATAAATAATACACTATGATTTACAAAGATACATATACGTAAGAAGTATTTATTAAAATTTCCCGATAACACTCTGAACCAGAGGTAGTTGTTATATAAAATCTTGTAAATTACATTAATTATATGTTTTGATTTTATTGACTTGTTTAACAAACTGTCACTTTTAATATTAATATGATAGTATCAATAAAAGTGTAATAGCAAATTTCGACCGAGTGGCGTGTACACCGGTTTTCATGGGTACGCCACTCCGAGGTCCCGGGTTCGATTCCCGGCCGAGTCGATGTAGATTATCATTAGTTTTATATATTGTCTTGGGTCTGGGCGTTTGTGGTACCGTCGTTACTTTGATTTCCCATAACACAAGTGCTTTAGCTACTTACATTGGGATCAGAGTAATGTATGTGACTTTGTCTCATATTTATTTATTTAGTACGCGTAGAATTCCATATAAGTTCCGAATGCTATGTCATAACACTGTACTCTCTGTTGATAGAGGTGACAAAAACTTGTTACTATTTAATAATACGCGACTAATTTACATGATGAGATAAAAAAGATACGGTATGCATTAAAATTACTGAACAGACCAAGATTATTTAACAAATCAATATTGAAAATGTTCTTTTATAATGATTATATATAGATAAGTTATCCTTAAGTTATTCCATTATTGATTTATATTATTTAAAGCTTAATAATAAAACAGATCTTTGATATTTATTTATTAACAATATTTATTATGAGGTAATATAATAAATATATTTTTATTATGAGGTTTCAAGTCTGCAGCTGGGTTATTGAAATATTTTGTGTTTTAATCGTTTTCCTATCTGGTTTTGTGAGTTAGACAATATTATCGTACACTTCATATAATTAACAAATAATCACTTTGTATTAAATTTATTAATTAAATTGAATTGGATCAAAATAAATAAAAGCTATCTCTAAATAATATTGAATTGAAATTTATTGTAAAAACTTCAATGGGAACATTACTTAAATTTAAGTTTTGAGTCTTATGAATAATGAATGACTATGATTGTATTATCATATAATTATGTCAGATGTATGACTTAATTGGACCATGGGTAGCGATGTGGCCGCGAGGGTGCGTGTTAGAGAAGCGTCGCGTGCTAATGGAGCTTTGCTATGATAGGTGGTTATGGCTTTGATCAGATGATAATTCCTACCACTGATCTTGTATGTCTAATACATTTTAGTACAATCCCTCATATATCTTCTTTATCTAACTTGACGTTGATAACTTTGTATTTGTGCTATAGGTAAATGGTCACCAACATAGACATTGGCGCTAGAATATCTGATAAGTGGGTGGTGGTGGTATCACCTTCTCATCAGATATTGTACCACCATAGAATATTCTTTACGATAAATTCGCTGTGTTTTAGTTTGAAAGGTGATGGTATAACTACAGCCACAGAGAACATTTCAGCTTCCAAATCTAGCGATGCCTTAATGATGTAATTTATGTAGGTAGTGGTGACCACTTACTACTTACCGGTGGTCGATTTGCCCGTCCCCTTACTTGATTGTATGAACTTAACCAATGCAGCTAAGAATTAAATTAAAATAAATATGATAACCTTTTGGGTTTAGTAGGTTAATATTTGTAATTTACTGTCATTAATATTGTATACACATGTATATATATAAATAGAAGGCTGCATAACGAAGCTGGAAAATGGCAACCATAGTGATCTTATTACGTAAAAAGGATTATAATAATGTTTGAAGGGAAAAGCGTATGTCGTTAGTGCATTGCTTATAACATTGCTTATAACTTTACTTACATTTGTAACGTGCCGTTAAACACTGATTTGTCTCTTTCTAGCTGTCATTGATTCAGCAATCAAAAGAAAAAGACAGCATTGTTTTAACAACATCCTTAATAATAATAAATAAGCCCTTGTTGCTAACAAATTTTTCAATACAGAAAAGGATAATAAATATATTTATTTGTTAAAAACGAAAAATAGAACTGAAATTTAAATAACGCGTTCACAAGTAAGCATGTTAATTTGCATGCAATTTAAAATTGCAAAAACCCGAGTTCCGGTATTTGACACATTCGCAGGCAGCATCTCAGAGAGAGGTCTCAACTAGAGGTCATCCGATCCCAACCGTTTAGTGCATGGCCTCAAATTGCAGCGCTCTAATACATTACCTAACGGTAAAACTAATGGTTGATGGGATTTAATTGATCGAAAGTTTTGCTAAAATTTATTCGCCTGTTGAAATCTTGGATTGACGTGCCCTCGGCGGTTTGATTATGAAATATTAGCATATATTAGCCTTCAGTAATATAACAATATATCTATATTTATACATCAATGGACAAGACCTTCTTCTAGTAGGTTTAAAATTTGCCAGTATGGTAAGGTAATTTAATTACGATAACAAGGATATTTTCCTTCACAAACGATTACCAGTAAAATGAGGCAAATGAAAGTTCAGTGATTCTTGTCCGGGCTTAAAACCGCAATCTTTGGTTTATATCGCGTGTTGCAGCTACTGGGCCACCTTGGTTTAAATAAGTCGAAAGTGTGGGCACAATTTGTGAAGTATCCGCACTTGATTGTAATTGTATTTAATGGAAACGATTTGATAAGATATTAGGGCTCAGTTATATCACTTTTATCAAAGATGTTTAATCAAGCTCCACAAAAAATAATCAATAACAACAAACAACAACTGCCTGTAAATCTTCCCACTGCTGGGCTAAGACCTCCTCTGCTTTCATGGAAAAGGTTCGGAACGGAATAATGGTGGAATACACATGTGAATCTTCACGATGTTTTCCTTTACCGCCAAGCACGAGATGACTTATAATAAACACATGATAATTTGATGGTGCTTGCCTGGGTTTGAACCCACAATCATAGGTTAAGAAGCACGCGTTATAACAGCAGGGCCATCTCGGTTCTAAAAAAACGGTAATAATATTTGCATATTTAATGTTTACAATGAGTATAAAAATAAAGTGTCTTTTTTTTAAATTTAACTTTCTTTTTTAATTAATCAGTATTTGAGATATCGATTCGATTATTATACAACGCAAGATATAACATAATATTGTACAAATTTCAAAATACAATCTAATGATTGAATACATGTCACTTTCACGCGAAATATGATAAAAGGCACAAATGGTATGTAATACGGCACTCACTTAATGATATTCGATACTTGTCTAATTCCCATTCTAATATTACGCTATCCGTTGTCCGTTACTCGAAAAAAAAAACGAAACGGTAATAAAATAACGATCCCAAAACCAGCGACATGTAACTTCCTCCATATTATATACCCTAAGAAACAATAAAAATTTTCAACAATAAACCTGCGGTCAAAATGCCCTTAGACGATACTGTGATCCGCCAAGCAGAACTTGAAGATATGACTGTCATTAATGCCATTGCAAATTGAACAATAAATCTAATATAATAAGGCTTAAAATAGTTTACCTCGTATTATCTGATCTGGGATGATCAATTCAATGACGTAACGATACCCTTCTCCAAAAGAAATTGAACTTTATTCGTATGAGTTTAGAGTTTAAGTTAGAACGGTTTATAATAATGCAAAGGGGATAGGTAACCCTTCGGTCACGCAGCATGCGCCAGAGTTAATGGGCAAGCATACTGTGAGTTTTAGTCTATGTACATGAAAGTATAAGGAAATTTTACTTGCTAAAGATAATCATCTTGAAAAGGATGTTGAAGTAAGACATCTGCATGCAAGATCGTATAATCCTGTTAAGACTGCAAAAATACAACTATAAATTTTAAAACTGTTAATATATGTATACATATTGTATAAACATAAAATTAAAATTGATGATTGATTGATTGATCGCGTTCTAACCGGTTTTGGTTACAGTGGCCAATATCGAGGGATACCAACGTCAACACAGGCGTATTATTTATTTCCTTACGTCCCTTTCCCGGGACGGTAAATCCTATACGTCCGGAAAACATTCAGAAGACCAATGGCATGGAAGTATACATAATTCCAGATTTTAGTCTGGGCTGTTATTGACATTTTTCTTTTTTTATTTATTGGTTTGACCTTGGACTTGAACTCAAGTTAAGACCTTCAAGTTTTAAATACAGTTCAAACGAATGCAGATAAACTTTTACGCCATAAAAATGTAAGGCAAATTGTTTTAAGGAAACGGAGAGCTTATCCTAACATTCTAATTCAAGTAAGCGTGAATGGGCCTGTGTCAAAATACCATCCGACAACTGTTGGATGATATTTTTCTTCATCGCTGAGCAGGGGATAAATTAATAACACTAATTTAACACGTGGAAACCCAGACAGACGTGAAACCCAGACAAAAGGGTAATGTGATTTGGTCTCTCCCTAACATCTGTAATCTATACTGATATACAGAGGCTAAATTTGTTTTTTTTTTTTTTGTGGCGGGTAACCTCTATATATTATATATATTGCTACAATATCTTTATTAATTAATAAAGCCCGTGCCGTTTGCTAGTTGGTAATAAGATCGTAGCTCTGCTAACTATTGCTTATTTGAAGGTAAATTATATCATAATTAGAAAAAAATATCGGTGCTTTTTTTTTCAAATGAAACAAAGCAGGTGTTTTTTTTTGATGTAACAAAACGGCCAAGAAATTTATACGTCCATTATTAATTTAACGCGTTAATGCTCCTGATGGAGGGTAGTTTTTGGAACAGATCGAGCCAATAAAATAAATTTCAAAGTCCCGCTTCGAAGTGTAATTAACTAAAACATAACTATTACTCTCTAACATGACGTAACAATATTTTTTAGTCGTTATATTTTTGACATGTTAAAGTGACTGGCAGTCTGAATGTGTGATGAAATTATATACATGTAGGTTAGGTTAGTTATCTCTATCCACCAACTTGCTTTGGTGTGGTGTGGTGTATTACCTCCTCAATAGGAGAGGGGCTTTTGATCAATTTATAGTATGTCCCTTTTTATGGTGTATGGTATTTAATATATCTTGAGTATAAAAGAGGATTTAATACCTTGGCAGTCATAAAATATTGCTGCACTCCTACTTCCTCAAATTTGTAATAATAGAAATGAATGGTATTTTTTTTTTGCGATATTTGCTCATTTTTCAGTTCGCTTAACGATTGGCACAAGCTTTATAATTGATTTAAGGGGAACGTAAAAATATTAGTAACTAGGATTTATTATTCGTTCCCTTGAATTACTGGAATTAAAAACAGCCAAAGTAACTTTCAGAACCAAACGTTATCTCCAGATAAATACGTTGCCACGTGAAAAATAAATAAAAAAACAACAATTTTAGAAATATAATCTATATTATTATAATTGAAATCTTCTAAGCTTATCACAAATCTGTATTACCAAAGTCACTCAATATATTAACAAGATATTCCTCAAAAAGCCTACCTGCCACGCAGCTATTATTAAAAAAAAATGTGTCCAATTGAACGAAAAACGCCAGCGTTCCTCGTTGTGAACACATCAGCTAGACGAGTTACGAGTTCTGATATCAAGATTACTAAATTAACATTATCTTGAAAACATTATAGCATTTTATATTGAGAATATATTTTGTTTTATAAGGAGTAATCAATAAATGCAAAACCGGTTAAACGACATTCCTACATTGTTTACGACTTTCTTCATGAAGAGGCTCAACATTTTGGTTCATTTGGAAATATATTATTGAATTTATTTTGATATATAAATACAAACAATTTTGATACTTGTATAGTTTGATTTGTATGCATCTTAAGGTCGATATTGCAATGATTCTATTTAAGTAAATAAAGAAAGCAACAGTTGCATGATTAGAGATTTGTAGCTGTTTTAAACAGATTGTAAATTTTTAATTTACGATTAAAGTGTATCGATTATTTTAAAACGATTTGTGTCATAGAGTTTGAAATCTTGTATTTTTTTAAACGACTCTAGATAATTTTATCGATGAACTTGGTCAAAAGGTACAAAATCTTTTTTTTTGTTCTTTTTTGTACATTTAAAGGCTTTGTTTTATCTATTTAAAGGTTCATAAGCACTGACACTAAGAATTTCTAATAACTTCAAATCAAATCAGATGTATTGGATTCAAGAAAACTTTACAATGAAACATTTGATTCGATAAAACATTTAAATATACTATTAGTTCGACAAGGTTCAAACATCTTTATTTATAATACAACACTATTGCATGTAATCAATATTCCGATAACAGTTTTTACCGTTCAAAACGTCATTTGTTCGCAAAAACACGCTATGAATTATTATTATCATAGATTGATCAAGCATATCGCGTCAATTTGCTGTTAAATGTTATTTATTGGGTCTTTTCCTGCTATGGTTGGAACAGAGATAATTCGGTCATAGGAATAGAGGCTTCATATCAAAGGGATTTCCCCGAAATGTCGACAGATCATC
The DNA here is from genome assembly GCF_905220365.1 of Vanessa cardui. Lineage (NCBI taxonomy): Eukaryota > Metazoa > Arthropoda > Insecta > Lepidoptera > Nymphalidae > Vanessa > Vanessa cardui. Next base: position 8,564,767 of record NC_061143.1, read on the forward strand.
CTTAACATCATAAACAAGCGCTTTACAAACAGCTTCATAATTTTCAAAGCTGCTGCCCGCATTTTTAATTCCGGCCACTTCCAGCCTAAATGGCTTTAAAGCAGAATTGAATCGGCATTTAATAGGTCCATCGTTGACCACATTTTGATATAACTAGTTAAGATTGCGGTCAAGAGCGAAACTATATTCAATAAAAAGTCGTTCTCTTACATTTTAATAATAATTTTATTTACTAGGTGGAAGGGACTTTGTATGCATCCGTCTGGATCATTAAGTTACCGCTTATCCAACCGTTAAACAGTATATGTTAGTATTATTCTGTTCTGGTTTGAAGTGTTAGTAAGCCAGTGTAATTACAGGCACACATTATAACATCTTCTAAGTTTGGTAACTTAGAAGATGCCATGTCAGCGCGTGAGGAAAGTAAAGAATAGCTAATATTTTTAAAGTGCCAACGTGTATGGGTTAGTATTCAGTTTCCTTCAGAATGCCATTTTGCCAGTCCATAATTATAAATGCATGTGTTACGTAATATAATAATTGAATATTATTATTGCTTCGTTAATCCCACTGGACTAGCTTGTGCGACTACAGACGACAAATTCCCATTGTCAATTCCCTGAACCAATCACCAAAAGTTATATAGTACCTATTATAATTATAATTTCAGTTGTGTTCCTCGTTACCTGAAGTTATAAATTTGGCATCGTTGCACTCCCGTGGCGCGTGATGCACATGCATATCAGTCGTGTATTTTTTCTTATTGGTCGTTAGGGATTGCGGTTTTTGCAAACATTTGTGCACTATATATCCATTTAGAATAACAGCCGTAGCGGAAATTCAAACACGACGGCTGTAGTCCAGCGAAATAAAACAATCTGAATACTGAATCGTATTTTTTCGGGAGCTTTTTTGTTGTATTGTTTATATTATTAATTCCATTTTCAGTAGTTCACTTTATACTGATTTGACAGTACTAGATATTGTAAGTAGTATACTATGTATAAAACAAAGTCGTTTACCGCTGTCTCTCCCTATGTATGCTTAGATCTTTAAAATTACGCAACGGATTTTGATGCGTTTTTTTTAAATAGAGTGATTCAAATGGAAGGTTTTTGTATATATGCATGGAAAATATAATTAAGAAACAAGAACATTTCTGTTGCATATTTAGCATCAGCATTGCATCCGAAGCTGAGGCGGCTCGTTGGTTAATAATAAAGTAAAGTTCTTTAATAAAAAACCATAATAAAATATATTTTTTTATTACGTTTGATGCAGTTGTGTTCATAATTTCCAAATCTTGGTTTGATAATTTCTAACACCATTGTGAGAATTATATTTTCGTTTAGGCTGATTCTAAAACGATTTGGCGCCTTAAAGTCATAAAAATCGTAGACCTTGACCGATGCTTTCTTGAATAAATGATTCGAATAGCTTCCTGTCGGGTAAGTCGGACACGCGCGGCGCACAGGATGCGTGAAATATTCAAATTCAGACAACTCCCTATTTATAGCCTGTGGTACAATATTATAATATGCATTTGATTACATTATTTAAATAAAAGAGATTAGAGGCTAAAAAAATTACAATCAAACTTTTTACATCCGACCTTAAAATTGTATTATTAAAGAGATTTTATAAGAATACTATTGTCATGTGTCAGGCAAATAAAGTAGCCTATATTATACCCTTTATTGCAGTTCAAGTTTGCTTCTTATCATCAAATTCTGTTCAGCGGTTTGGTCGTGAAAAAGCGACAGATAGACATTATAGGTATATACTACATATTATATTGATAGAGTTCGATAAACAAGAAACTATTATATTTTTTAGTGATGGTAGGTAGTTACCATTGCCATTAAACATTGGCGCTGCAAGTAATATTAGCAATTCTTTACATCCATTCGTTTGTTTAAAGCGCTTTACATATAGCCGTATGGTGTTTCAGCGGACTATATTAATTAGGTTTCCAAGTGTTATGTTAAAGTAACCGCTGCCGACTACATCTTGTGCCACAATTTACCTTATTAGTTGCACTCTTAGCCTTGTTTTTCTAGTATTCAATGTTGCGTATATAATAGAAACGTATCGAGCAATATTTTACCCGAGGATTAGAATAAAAAAGACCATTTCCGGTTCGAACCGTTAGCCTTTCGTACATCCAACCGATCAGCCTTGCCGTAATTAATGAGAGTTTCAATAAAAATCATCAAATTTAAACGATTTCGACTCATTAATTTATTTCTTGATAGCAATTATGATAAATTAAAATGTATAGAAATAATTTTATCTTCGATTTTGTAACGTCTTTCTTTTAAAAGGAAACGATAATACTCTAGCAATTATTATAAGCTACCGTGCCTGTGTCGTATTAATGATGATAACGATATTAAATTTCGAATAATTTATATTGATTTTTATAGATATACGGAAGCAAGGGAGAATGCTTAATTATTAGGCTTTATCTGACTGTTAAAAAACACTAAAAATGATATATTTTTAAATACGATATACCGCTGAAATCTATATTAATACTCTATTTTCGTTCAATTGGCCAATTTATTCGAATGTCGCAGATCGAACCTGCTACTTATCTATGTATACTATTGAGCTATAGTATTCTGTATTTTGTAGGTAGTTGGGTCATTAACATTTTATAAACAATAAACGATATCAACATAAATATCAGTCTTATAATTATACAAGTAAAGTGTTGATACAATCAGGGGTAATAAATTTTAACATAATTTAATGTTAATAAACCTTTGTCGTTAGGGACCAAGTAGAGCGCTTCTGTATGAACTCAAAACTCATCGCAGAACGATCGTGAAATGTCAGAAAGAGTGGTATATGACCTTTTTTTTTAAATGTATAGGCTAGCGCTTGACTGTATCACACCTGATGGAAAGTGAGATACAGTCTATGATGGAGCGCGCTTGCATAAAAGGTGCCTATTCACTCGGGACTTGAAGGTACCCATATTGTAGGTGATGCGGAAAACGGAGGTCGGGAGGGTATTCCAGACCTTGGCGGTGCGTATCAGAAACGAGGAAGCAAAACGAAATATGACATTGAATATACATCATTATAACATCACAAGTATCAAAGTATCAAAGTTTTATTGAGTAAGTGAAATGTCAAGTTATTACAGAATAATCCCGCAGTCCTTAACAAAAGTAAGACACACACACACTCACACACATATGACACGAAGATAGATGACAGTATATATATATTTTAAAATATTTTAACTTACAAATAGTATGTGATGTATATGCTTGATATTGAAAGATCACACTCGTCCACTGCAAGAGTTGTAAAACTACTACTTTCTCTATTCTTTTGAATTCATCGCATCTTATAGTATCATTAGCTAGATAACTTACTTCTAGTCTGTTTCTTATAGTGCAACTGTCTATGGGTAAAACTGACGTCAACTGTTGAAATTCGAGGCCTCCCTTACTATATTACAAAACTAAACTTAAGTAAAGAAAATGCAACATAGATACTATATTGTATCTGTATCTTTATTGTATTTGTTTTTTTTTCTTAGTTATATTATTACGACTGAACCACTGAATTGGAAAAGAAAAAAGTGCTACTGGAAATAATACGCAGATAGAGTCACGTGGAATATAAATGATAAAAAATATATGATTGATACAAACTTTCTATCTCGATACAAATCTAAAAAGTTAATGTTGTCAACATTACAAGACTGACAAAGTTATAAATCGGCATTATATATCTAGAGCTACGTCAATCTAGATCAACAGATACAATTAATCTTTTGTTTTTGCGTATACTATCATTTGCATATACTACCTCAAGTCGTTCACCCATTTCGCCATGTTAATTAATATAAAACTTTATTATGTTTGTCCATTTGACCTTTATGTATACGATATCCCTTATGTTTTTCATTTACGTTTAATAGGTAATTAATTCCATGACTATATTATGTTAATAGTTTGAGTACAATGTGATTAAGAAGTATGTTTATTATGGGCGAGTTAGCCACCTGATGGTAAGTGATTACCGTCGCACATTTTTGTATCAAATATAGACCATGCCTTACATCTCCAATTCGAAACCAGCCTTAGAAATCAATATGTTATATCCTGTAGTTAAACTAGCTCATTCACCCTTCGAACCCACACAGAGGAATCTGGAAAATATTCTGCAATCAAGTAAATCTATTAACTTACTATGAACGGCAAGTATTAAATAAATTATATCAATGTGGCTTGTAAATATATAACTCATTACATAACAATGTATTAAAAAAAAGATGTTATTCCAAATTTAAATTAAGTTTTTTTTTTATATAGACGAAACCAGGAATTCAATTAATATATTTGGTCTTGATTATCGCATTGCATTAGGTTGCGTTTTAATCGCGATAGCGGACCGGTTGTGTAGAGCACTTGCAATGTGTGATGCAACAGAGAATAAGATTATATTTACCTGTCATAAGGATGTTATTTAAGACATATAAAAACACACATATATATATATATATATATATATATATATATATATATATATATATATATTTAATATATATTTATTCAGCTTATTTCGTCTAAACATTAAAGGATAGAGCCTTCTTTTAGGTGCAGCAGGGCACCTGTGCCAGAAGACACCGCTCTGCCATATCAATATCTTACATAAGCATATATTATAAGCGTGTGTGTGTGTGTGTGAGTGTATTTGTGTGTATGTAATATAAAATCTGAGAAATGTCTTAAATATGACATTTATAACTGTTGTTATGGAGTTTCCATCGTTCAATTTAGTTCTTTGTCAAATCAATCATAGCCAAAATTAAAGTATACTGCATTCAAGTGGCCTTTTCAAGGATCGATATTTTACACAAATGTTAAACTTAAAGCTATCACTGATTCAGATTGTAGATTCTATCTAGAATAACCGGCTAGAAATTCAGTAGCTAACCTCCATCGACATGTGCTTTAATAATTATTAACAATTCCTTACAACGCTTTCAAACTAAGAAGTTGTTATGTTTCTTTTACGTACTTGTAATCGAAATGAGACAACACTATTTCGTGTATTTCAATAAAATTGATTAGTGGCTGATCTAGACTTGTACAAAGCCCAATTACCAAGTAAGTCGACGTGTAGGATGAATCGATTCGAATATTGCTGTTTCGACTTTGAGCCATCGCCCTTGAGTGTTTTATGAGCTTTTATTTAACTCCACCTGTTTGCTGTTTGGCTAACGGGTCAAATCTTACAACTGGGGGGTAATTCTACTAATTATCACGCTAACGCTAATCAATTCTTTTTAATTTAACGATACCTAGATAATATAATAGAGAATTGCACAAAGCCTGCTTTATGCAAGCCCGTCTGGGTAGGTACCACCTACCCATCAGTTATTCTACCGCCAAATAACAGTACTCAGTATTGTTGTGTTCCGGTTTGAAGGGTGAGTAAGCCAGTGTAACTACAGGCACAAAGGATATAACATCTTAGTTCTCAAGGTTAGTGGCACATTGACGATGTAAGGAATAGTTAATATTTCTTACAGCTTCATTGTCTATGGGTGAAAAAATCACATAGTAATTGTTATAATTAATAGAACATAAAGAAAAGTGTCATAACCGCTTGAACTCAATTCTCGTTTCATTTTTTTGAGCTGGTTACAATGTAACATAAAAATGTTGTAATTTCATCAAAGTCTAAGTCCAAAAAAGACGTCCAAAAAGTTTGTATGTCTATCGTCTTTTTTTTAAATTCTAACAAAACATCAAATCATATTAAGATGCATCGAGTATCGTTATAACATTAAGATCTCTATTGTTCCATTTTCAAATGTGAATATTTCGGTTAATTTTTTTGTCAATGCGTTATCAATTGTTTTTTTTTTTTATATTTCTTTTTTTGTCTTAATAAGACTATTATGAGCTATTCAATAGTATATATTTATGAACGATGACATTACATAGCGCAATACTGTAGTCTGAATCTGAACAATTATATATTACATCACATATAGTATGAGTAATATGCTATGAGAAAATCGTAAATTCCCAAATGAGTAATCATTTAATGAGTACTAACTTAATATTACATCTATATAGAAGTTATATTACTTAAAAAAAAAAACGATTTAAAAATCAAAGCTATATTTGAAATGAGATTATTTGATGATTTTGACAATTTTGACCTTTAATCCGCAAGTCTGACCTCAGCCTAATTAAAGTCAATCTCTATAATGATTATAAAATTCAAAATTAAAATTAATAAACATCTATAATGAATAAACATTTTTGGCTTAATATGATTATTTTATTTTAAAAATAAAATAGTGTTGTAATATTAAGTCTAGTTTTTTGACGTCAAATTGTTTTTAAATTAATTTTGCATGTCGATATTTAGTAATCGGTCTAGACTCTAAAAAGGTCGAGCGATGTACCATAACCATGTCGTAATATAATCAAATATTTCGTCTATACAAATAAATGTAATTGACGTGTCTATTTGTAAAATGAAAATGAAACGATATTAAATTTACTTACAAAAACATCATCATTTTACTGTATTTATAGCAAATTTTAGGAAGATTAATTATCATTTTCAAAAAAAAGAATTAGTTCCACAGATTAATAAAAACTTAGGTTAGAACAAATCTGGCGCTAATAGTTTAAAATAATGTCGTTTCAGTGTATACAATCCTTCTTAGATTCCTTACATGAAAAGTCTTTTAATGAGCAAATCAACGCAAACAGACCGACCTGTCATGTATCATATTATGTTACGATGATCATATCCTCGACCAATTATCGCGCAGACCACTTCCATCAACCAACAGCTCAATAAAACGTTAAAAAATATTTTCTCATGAGATATATTCGTGCATTCAGTCTAGCTTGAATTTAGTAATTATATTTTAATTAATTTTAAATTAACCTTTACGATGAAGACATTTACATAATATGTAAAAGTGATGACCCGAAAATCTAATAAAATGTTTTTATATGAACGAATAAAACTGAACGTTGCATAAAATGCCTCGAGCGTTAGAATTGTAAAAATGAATGATTGATAACGCGGTAGAGAAACAATCGTGTGCTTGAAGACGACTACGATGTACATTATATGGATATGACCAGGCCCGTCTTAATACCAGACACAGATGAAACAAGCCGCGCTTTTGAAGGACGAGACTCCTCCAAATCTTCGATCATCGGTGTGGAGCTCAGATAGGGCTTTTAGAATTGTATTTCGCTAGATATATCGAAAAGTTTATACTCTTATTTTATTTAAAACAGGGATGGACTAACGCTTACACCTCAATTTTGTATTCGTAAAACGCAGTTCTTTTTATAAGTATATTATTTAAGTCAGCAGACTTGCGATCAAACTCGAATTCGAATCATCACCGGTGTGATATGTACGCATAACAAACTTTCGCATTTATAATATGAGTAAACCTAGTCCAATTAAAAAACAGACTGACGAACAATCTATCTATATATATGATTTCACTGAATAATAAATAAATATCTCACTGAGATTAAATGTAATTAATAAAACAGATTCAATTTTTTCTCACATATTATTAACTATAATCTTAAGGATAATAATTTTTTATTTAAATTTGGTTGATTAAGATTCATCTGATTAAAGTATTTTTTTTAATTCGGATTATAAAATGACAAAACATTTTATTGGTACAAATATTGATAATATGACACACATTTTGTGTGTTTTAAAATGATAATTTACAAGTTCTTATTATTATATATTAAAAGCGTAAGCTAATATTTGTTCCAGTGATTATGGGACGGTAGCTGCACATAAAATGAAACAGCTATATATAATCTCATTCAGAAGGGCTCCAGTCTAAGATGTGCAGATACATGATGTAAAGAAACACTTGATTGCAATTCATTAAATTGCTACAATTTGACAAAGAATAATTTTACACAGAGGAAATAAGATTAATTTGTGTGATGAAAAAATAATTCATCTCGTGCTCGGCGGTGAAGGAAAACGTCGTAAGCAAACCTGCATGTGTCTAATTTCATCGAAATTCCGCCACATGTACATTCTACCAACCCGCATTGGAACAGCGTGGTGGAATATGTTCCAAACTCTATCCTTAATGGAAGTGGAGGCCTTATCCCAGCAGTGGGAAATTTACAGGCTGTTACTAAATAAGATACAGGCTGGTTAGACAACGACTGAGTAAAAATATATGGTGACTTGTAGTTCCGAAATTCCTAAAAAACTTTTAAATGAACGCAAAGATTCGCGAGCGACTTACTAGTATTTTATAAAGGAAGGTCCACAATATTCTCGCCATGCTCATCCAATGCCCAACGGAGCAAGCCGGTCGCACATCGCTTGTCCAATTATCATATCCACTTTCACCGGGTTATGCCAATGGCAGGTGATACGATGTTCTCCGATTCTTGTAATTACGTTTTTAGGATTTAGCTTCGGTTTTGCAATCATCTAAAGTTAGTCATTATTTTTTTTTAATTTAGAAAAATAAAATATTAAAATAATGTTATTATGTTTCAAGGGTCACCAGTATCAAATGATTTCACACAGTTGAGTAGGGCTTTTCCATACTTAACTTTCTTGAAGTGTTATTTTTGTCCAAATATACTCGTATAATATAATCTATTTATTTAATATACATATATCTACAGCACTTGGTAATTAAATAAATTAAATAAATAAAATTATCGTGTAAAATTGAATGAGAATATGAATTATAATTTATAGATTAACTTTTGTTTCGATACAGGGTCTTTTTCATTTACCTAACTCTAACTTATTATACTTCTGGAACTATAAGGGCTTAAGATTACGATTTACGATAACTCGTATCGTCGTATATAATTCTTAAATTATCATGATACAATTTAGTCTTCTTTTTAAAACTTCTTTTTTTAAGAAATGATTTAATTATAATCTAGTTTCTTTTTTTTTAATGATTAAGAGATGATTATATTATAATCTAGTTTCTATTGTTTTTTTAATGATTATTATTGGCCCCAAAAGGGCACAGACTATTTCGCCAATACCGCGTAGGATGAAGATTACACGTAAGATTGATTGGTGCATTTGTTATTATTTGAAGATTTATTTCAACTCGCAAAATTTGTGTGTCGATATATTATTTTGAATATAAATATGTATAATATATTCTAGTGATGTAATGTTATTATCGACACTATTTAAATTCCGGAAGTACTTCTGTAGGTCTCTTTCGTGAATGGCTAATCAAATGAACTGATTTTTATAAGTCGATATTCGATTGATATTTTTGGAGTCCTCAAGAACGACTACATATTTTTAGGCTCTGATTTAGCCGTACTTACATATGAGCCTCAAAAATTATGTTTTTCTTTTCTGTTCTGATCAGAACTGTTTTTCGTGGTGATTTATTTGCTGTACCATCAAATTTTTAGAATGTTGAGGTAGAAAGTATATAAGTGTTAGATCATATACTGGAATCATGTGATATCAGCTGCATTGTTGGAGAATTTCCGAAATCATTCAAGAGGACATCAAACTTCTGTGAATACAGCTCGAACTATAGACATCCAGTTACTCTAATATCATATATCAATATAGTTTTGATGTGTTCCGATTTGTGCGGGCCAGTGTAATGACAACACATTCTTAATTCCCAAAGTTAGCCGAACATTGGCACACATAACTGACAAAAAAATGGCGGTGTATTTACCTTTCACTTCCAATCCGTTGACCTATTTGCCACCGTATATTAAATAATGTGATATCTTTTGTGATCCTATTTATTTGGAATTGGAACTGTATATTATGATGTTAATCAAATTTTACCTCTTTATGATATTAGTAAATTATTAATTTTACATTCTTATAGTATAATGTTGTGCGTATTTCGTAATCCGTGTAGTTACCGTGTACCGTTTGGAATTGATACACGGATTCCAGAATTATACAAATTGATGTGGAATGTAATTAAAAACGTCAAATTCCATTTTAACATGATTAACAGAGGAAATTAAATCTTCCGCATTGCTCAGGAATCTTAACCAAGTGCATCAATAATCAATCACTTAGCATATTTTACGAGAATGTACAAAGATAATAAAAAAATATATTTTTTTTTATAAAAATCAAATATGTTATTTTCCTTTTATAAGCTTTTGAATTATAGCTAATATGGAACTGTGTACATACTGTTTTGTCTTGTGTTTGTGTTTTGTCTTGTGTTCTGAACTTTTTTGTCTTAATTAATGAAGCTGAATTTTGGCACAATTTTTGCTTCAGGCAACATTATTATATGAATGTAATTTATTTAATATTGTCGCTATTGTTTTAGAATTTTTAACATATTCTTTGTCGTACTTTTTTTAATGAAGATATTGTTACGTACTAAGTTACGTTAAGTCAGTACATACTTGTTGATTAAAGAATGAAATTAAAAACGAAAAAAGGTATCATCCACCATTTCATTGTAGTATTTTTTTAAATAAGTTTTTTTTTGTACATTGACTCATTTTCAAAAATGATTAAATTTTATATAGTTTTGTCTTATTTAGAAAGCCTTAAGCTTTCCGTCTAGGGAAGGAAACCCAGACAAAATAGACTTCATCTATATTTTATAGATATAACAAACTACTCAAACGCAGATGGTATATATTAAATATTAAAATATTATTTTTGAAATTAATTATTGACCACTAACTATCAGTTGAAACTTAAGGCTATTTAGAAGCTCTATCTTTAAACAGACGCAGTCAGGTGTTAATAGTTATTACATTTGAATAAATACCAGTGACAGGCGGCTAATTAAAGTGTATTTGAATTTATATTGAGAGTTTGTAATCCAAATTTAAAAAAGGAATGTTATCTCATAATAGAGATATTTATTGATAGTTAAGGGACAGATGACGAAGATCAGGTGGCATATCCACCTGATAAACTTACTATGCACGTCATACATTGCACGTATCACTTAGTCTCTTACCTTTCACATCGGAATAAAATTAATAACCCAATAGTTATTCAGGTATTATATAATTGAGATTTACTTTATCATTTATAAAAAATAAGTCAAAAATTTATCTATAATTACGGCGCTTACGTCTGTCTGTTGCTGAGCGGATTTTGAAAAGACCTGCTCCTAATAATATATGTAAAACAAGATGGAGGTTTCGCAGCTACATTAAATACTTCAATAGAAGTCGTCTAGCAATGGTGATATTGGACTTGATTCCGAACTCCAGAACTATTGTCATTCCACTTCACGCATAAGCTTCACACATTTGGAACGATAAATAATAAACTGCCAGTATTTATTAAAAAAAAAAAAATTAAATTTAGAAATTCATTTTTTTTTATGTTTTAAATAATGTTGGTGTAAAGCCGATACGGTAGTGTATGTGGTTGTTTTAATACTTATCCCACATCTATTCTCTGCATTTAATCTATGACGATAAAACACACAACATAATGAATGCAAGCGAAACGCATCCAAGTATTGATTCTAGTGATTGTTGTTACAGTGTGATTCTGTTACATTTGGGCTTTCATCATACTGATCTAATTACAATTATCTGGTCATTGAACTTTAAGACTCATAAATTATTTATTATTTTATGGCACAAGGTTTCAAGCTTTCAACTGATGTTTCTATAATATTAACTTAGTTCTACTGAAAATATTTGTTAAATTCAACTAATAGTATGACTGTCTGATTGTTCTTCTGTCCTGTAATAATCAATTTCAATATTTAACTTTTGTATTTTCATCTATTTACAACATTAAACCCAACTCAACATTGTTTAGTAACATTATTTATTTCTATAATTGACTTCTATAATACTTAAAATAAAAAATCTACTACTTTATTGAGAACGAATCTAATAATATCAAATCGTTTTAACAACAATAGTTGAAAAATTAAATAAAGTATGAATCTTACCTCTTACATATTGTAAGACAATAGACAGTGGGAGAGTTACGGATAGTAGAACAACAAAAGCCAATACAGATTCCCGATAGTGTGAATATCAATGTACACATATAAAATATACACATAATAATATATAATTAATTAATTAAAGTGACAGCAGTTTTGACATTACTTGGAATTTGTATTAAGTTTTGTATAATCTGAGTCCTACCTGATCAGTGTGTGTAGTAATTATTATCAACGGTGTTTTTCAGAAAAGCTTCTTAATTGAACAATAAACGCAAATATGCACGTATTTATTTTGATGTTAATAATTTCTGCACGTCAAGTACAATTGATTTTATGAGCGAATAAAATCAGCATATTATTAAAAACATAATATAAAGTTCGATAAACTCTCCTTTCTACTTTCAACAAAACGAATTAATTGAATAATCATTGTAACTCAATACTGAACAATCTATTGCAAATGTGATTCCTGGGAACACAAGAGACAGGAAGAGAATCATAGACCGCATCAGCTGTTTCCTTCTTACAGGTCACGACGAGTGTGGGAGATGTCAGTTGTGAGGATCGTTGCGACTTGAGAAAAAAATAAGTCAAAACACGCACTTTGAATGTGACTTTAGCGAAATATCGTATCAATTAAGCTAAGAGTTAATCGGTATTGAAAATATACTTCTAAATATATCTCTTTGTCTCTTAGCATGAATTCAACACACTATATTATATATAGTATTTTTACGTGTAAATATAACTTAACTCTAAAATGGTCAATTGTATTCAGCACACCTAACCAACTTGGTTCAATGGGCTCTGAACCTAGTTGAAGTTAAAATATCAAGAAAGCTTAGTAAAGTAAGTTAATTATTAGACTTAAATTACATATAAATATTAGTATAATGTAAAAAAACGAAACTCTAATATTATTATACATTTACGAAATAAGTTAAAACTTTTCGAAATAAAAAAAAATCAAAATGGAGGACAGGAAATGCGATATGTTCCAGTGACATCGTAACTTGAAACATTGGCAATATTTGTACAATTGGATACCTGCGGATCGGATGTGGAAGGAAGGACGATCATGGGAAACGCATTCGTTTGTTCTACTCACATCTAGTGGAAGTTACTTCCGATTGATTGTAAAAAAAGTTACCATAAGAAAATAAGAATTTGAAAAAGGTTATAAGAAGAATTTGTTTTAATAAATGGTTCGTGTAATACTATAAATCTTCTCTTCAAAAAGGGCGAGGCGTTAGCCCAGCAGTGGGAAATTTACAGGCTGTTGTTGTTGTTGTAATATTACACACGGTACTGTTCGAAAATTCTGTTACCTGACTTTGGCTGACACGCTACCGCGTATCTAGATATTACTTAGTAATGTCATGTATTGGTGGTCACAGAAAAGAATAGATAAAACTAGAGAAGACCTATGTCGAAAGCTAGCCTGACCAACAAACTGGTTGCTGAGGAATTCTATATACTACGTAAACATTTATTAGAACTATTATTTATATGTATTTTGGTCAGCGAATAGAAGCTTTTTATTAGTATAATTATGGTTAGGGTGATGGTTCTAGTATTGCATGCTAGAATATAGCTGCAGTGTCAACGTCTGAGGGCTTTGGTGATCACTTACTATACTATAAGACTTTATTTTACGTCTGTCTTACCATTTCAAACAAAAATAACATAATATTAAAATAACGAATCAAATTAACATTTATTACTTAATATCTTAATCATATTCCTAGAAACAATCAGACCAGTATCAGTGCATATAAAAACTTGTAATAAAATTAAGTTTTTAATTTACGTATTTACAAAAGTGCTGTAGCCATCGTCTAGATATCTTTTGGTAAAAAATATAATTATATTAACTTGTAATTAGGATATTAATTATAATTATAAATTAAAATATAATTAATTAAGATAATAAATTAGTTTATAATTTATTATTCGTAATGAATGGACAATTTTTCACTAAAATTTAAATATTAATCAAAAATTTACAACTTAAAAATCAATAAAAATTTAAGTATTTTGTTGCATTTAACCAGTAAAAAATTATGTCAAGTTTTTTACAGGTTAAATCGAATTCGGCTAAAGAGTCATATATTGTAGAAGTTAATTTATGAAGACATTATATTATGAAACGATAATCAAAAAAATGTATTTTCCAGATTTGTGCCGCAGCATCACTTACTATCCTATAAGACTTTATTTGTGCGTCTGGCTTACCATTTTAAATAAAAATAATATAATATTAAAACAACGAATCAAATCAACATTTATTACTTAAAATCTTAATCATATTCCTATCTAGAACTTTAATGTAAAAATCGTTTCTGACTATAGATTATAACGAAATAAACCAGTAAAAAGCATCAAACATAAGCAAAATTACAATAATCATTTCTGATTAAATTCATCTAGGTTATATGATATACTAGCGACGCCTCCCGGCTTTACACTTGAGCAATTCTGATACCTACTAAATATTATAGAGAATTTATTTAATTGCGAGAAACGTCTAAAATTATCAGTGTTTCTAAAGAAATAGTAAACTATATTGTCCATGTATTATATACAAAAACCTTACTATCAAATCACTATCTATTAAAGAAAACCGCATCAAAATCCGTTGCGTAATCTTAAATATCTAAGCATACATAGAGATAAACAGCGGTAAGTAATTTTGTTTTGTACTATGTAATGATAATGATGATAATTATATTGAACATCTATTCTACATCGAGTAACAATGTCTTCTATTACGTTTTGCTGTTTTGTATATAGGGTGAATGACCTAATAATTAATTATTAGGTACAATAGACTTATTCAAGCCCCATGGCAGTTTGTAGAAAATATAAAGAATGGCTAAATTCTAATATAGCCTTTATTCAGTTTGCCAGTGTTATTTCATTGAAAAAAATATATCAACCCTTTTAGAAACATTATAGAATACGGGCGGGTCGACAGTTATACGATAATCCCGTTAATTTTTTTTTATTATTTTTTGTATGAAGTCTGTATAGTCTTCATAAAAAAAAGTACAGAAATCTGAACTATTTGTTTGTATTTGATATCAATTATAAATATTTCTTGTAGCTTATTTTAAATTTTTAGCTCCATTTCATTTTAGGTATTATTATTATTTTTGTAGTAGCAAGGATTCTTAAGTAATTCAGATAGGATCCACGTGTTCTTTCCGCTGGGCGATCTCGCTCAGTAATACGAAACTATCTCTATACAATTGCTATACCTGCGATACGGATATGGGATGCAGCGGATGTTCAGAGAAATAGAGAGAGGCTGTTTGCACGAACCCGCATGTGTTACTTCCGATCTAGTGAGTTCTGTAATGGGACACGAGTTAACACGCGATACTTTTTGACGATATGCTTGAAATCATTCAAAATTCATTCAATTGAATACTATATGTCTTTCAATTATTATAACGTTAAAACAACTTCCTAATATATTTCCTTTGGTTTTTCATAAATTACATTTAACGAATAAAATACTTTTAAATTACTTAACATGTTTCAATTTGTGAATTTTAATTGATACAGATATTTGTGATTCTTAGTCTCTTTTTTTTTTTAAGTATTAATATTCTAATTTTACATATTTAAATAAGTAAATAAAATATACTATTAAGAAGAAATGTTTAAATTATGCTTTGTATTTTATAAACCAATTAATATACAAAATTTATTCAAAGGCTCTTTACGTTGGAATATGAAAATTTAAGACATAATTTCACAAATGGTTAGCCATTATTTTAAGATAATAGTGATCATTTTAATAGTGATTGGTATAAGTTAAAAAATATGCGTGATTTTATTTTAAACAAAAGAGTAACTGTTCATAAGTCAAAATATGTACAGATTAAAATTGAGAAGATGAAATAAAAGCTCAATGATTCGGACGCCAACTTTATCATTTCTGTAATCCTTTTCTTTGAGCTATAAAATATGACTACGATTGAATATTGAAAAAAGTATGCGGCATATTATACGACATAAAAATGAGATGATAAAAAAACTCGGAGTCAATATTCGTTGATTTTCGCACAGGATACATAAATGTAATTGTATATAATTATAACATGAATATCTTGATGAAAAACAGTAACTACTGACTTCCTTGCCTGTACTTCTCGGTTGAATATACATTACTGTTGCAGTTGTTTTACATTCAATATAACCTTGTAAAGTGACAATCAAAAATGTGCCTTCAAGAGCCAACTTAAATAACATACATTCCTAGTTATAATTCCTAGTGAAAACCAGCTAGCTAATAGAGATAATAATACAATGCTCATTATACTCATAAGATTATGTGTGTTTGTGCGCATGCGCGTGAATGTAAGTGTCAAGCACATAGTCCGACGAGACTTCATTCATGACAGTTGACTTTGGACTTGGCTGATATCAATATCAGCACATAATATATCCGAGGCACATTTTCAAGTTACACATGTACGTATAACTGGCGTTTTTTAAATACTGATTAACTACAGAGAATTTAAAAAAAAATATTCCGACCTTTTAATCAAGCTAGGATTCCTGAAAAGCTTATTCATCTACCATACGAGCTAATTTATACCAATAATTCACACAAATGTAAAAAAAAACAATATCAACAACAGCCTGTCAATTTCCCACTTTTAGGCTAAGGGCTCCTCTCCCTTTGGGGAGAGGGTTGGTGGATTTTACATGTAGCAGAATGTCGATGAAATTAGACACATGCAGGTTTCCTCGCGATGTTTCTGGTTCAACGCCAAGCACGAGATATACTCAAATTAAGCACATATATATTTAAAGTGGTACTTGAATGGGTTTGAACCCGCAATCATCGGTTAAGATGCACGCCTTCTAACCACTGTCCCATCTCGGCTCAGAATAAAAGACAGTACTGAATTATAATTACTATTATTCTTTAAAATAAACATTCAAGTAGCTTTGACAAATTGTTTTCAAAGTCAAAGAGAACAGTACTAATTATTTTCCATTATGCGACTATTATTCTCAATATAAAAAGGATTATTCTCGAACGATGGCTGTCGTTCCCGCCTTTATTTTTAGATCCTTTTATCGCATCCTGCTTATAAACGCTCCCGTTCAATAGAACATGTCAATGTCTTAATAGTGTATAAAAATAACCTTTTACACCGGCACTGTTGCATCTATAAATCATAACCGTCAAAAACAACTCAAGTCTAAGACACGGACTTATTCTGTTAAACGAATCGTATTCGATTATTGTTCATCGATAATCGATACTCAACGAATCGATTTTGATTTGCACTTGAATACAGACTGATTGGATCTTCTGTGGTGTGATTAATTTAATTAAAATGTAGACGTGTTATTATATTTTGAACGATAATAAATTGAGTCAGTTTAATGGTCTGTTTGATCTCGTGGTTGAACTGACGTTTTATAAATATGATAGAGTATTTTATTTGAACGGTTATAACTATTGATTGTGAAATTACCGTTTGATGACTGATAGTTGCTAGTAAAATAAATATTTGATTTACGTTTTTTAATTCGTTTAGCTTTCTGTTTTACAATGCATGATTAATATACGGATTATAACGGTAGATAATAATTTCTCACCAATACTAAAACTCATTTGCAGATTATAATAAAAACTGATTACAAATTTTATATATCCAGAATAATCCTGTTATTCTGTTTATTTTAAGTACCCCTTTTATACGGGAATTATGTTCATTAAGAACTTTTTATTTGTGTCTATTTTCATTGAGGGCCGGCATATGGCGCTCACCGTCATTGTTAGAGATATAGCCCTTTCGGAAACGCGCTTACTTTTTTCTTACGTGATTCAAATGAGTGTGTAATTGTTGCCAGATGAAACGATCTTTGTTAAACATTATGTGTAAGATACTTGCTTAATAAGAAGGCTTAGATAATCCACCTCAAGCTTTATTGAGCGTTGGTAGATATAACGCTTTACGATATATCATACGAAACATACATATTTCCAAACGATGTTCCTTAGAGATGAATATTTTTTAACCCATATGGAGCATACGCATATATTGTTTTTGGTCCGGCGTTCAACCCGCAATCTTCTATTAAGATTTATAAGTACTAGCTACTGATGTCTGAGCCAACTCTTTCTACATCTTTCATACATGCATACGTTTATTCTTCCTTAAATTTGTTCCTTAGCAAATAAATAACAAAACGGTCCAAAAAGATAAAAGACGGTTTAAAATTAAATCATAATGTTCAATATGAAAAAAAATGTAAAAGCCGTTTTAAATTTAAAAAAGACTGCATCGTAAAATAACAATTTATATGAATCTTAGCCAGATCGCTTAATTATATCAATAAAAAACCTAATCAGATCTAAACGCTTCTAAGCACAAAACCTTCCCATGGTACAGAAATCTCCAGATGCTCAAAACATTTTTTTACAAAGAAACGGAAACGGAAAGACAAGAACTCTATCTCTCTCGCTCTGAGAGCGCCCGTCTCTTACTATTTCCGATGTTTTTGTAAACTACATTATATTCGCAGGTTTTTCATGCACAGATTGTTTCTCGTCCGCCACCTGCTACGTGGAAAAAATGTTCACAACTGACGATCATATGGCGTGAACCCTAAGTACAGGTATTTGAGATAAGGTTTGTTTTGGTTATCATTTCACATGATATATTTAATTTTTGGCACGTTGATTATACACCAGTCCGTATGAAATACGTTCCCTTTGAATGAGTTTTTGAAGCATTGAAATTTATTTTTCTTGTGATGAATATTGTCAACTGTTTTCGAATGAGCGTTGCTTATCTATTTTTAAATCAGTTAAGCGCTTTACTGATTATAATAATATTGAACCATAGTCTAATAATAAAATAATTAAAGCGCTTATGTTGCTTATAAATATCATTTGTATATATGAAAAAAAATTGAATTTGAAGTGAAAAATTGAAGTGCAATTTTTTTGCAAGTGCAATAATGAATAGAGTATTGACACAACGGTGATCTTAAACATGGTGATGATTTCTCAAGGACAACACCCAGACCGAAACAAATATCTTTATGGTTATTTAAAATAAATGATCCGTGCCATACTCGACTTTGTGACCGTTGGCGCCAAAAGATAGCTGGTTATAATTTCTTACGTTAATACATTAATAAGGTTCTTAATATTGCTTAATACCTTTTTAGTGTTACAATAAAACCTCCTTAATCAGCGTATTGTCCTAATAATACCAAATTACATCATACCTCGTACATTATCAATTCTTTGAATATTTTATAATACAATACATAAATTTAAAATTTAATCTTTCATATACATAATAAATAAATTACTTAGAACTAATTTTTATATAAATAAAACATCTGCCTCTATAATTCTGCCTCGTTAACGTTTAGTATTTAGATATATAGTATATTCAGGGTATAGATAGGCAAACGGGCTAATGTTTCACCTGATGTAAGAAATATTAACAACTAGACTCGCCCCGGCTTCGCACGGGTACAATACTGATACTAAATATGTAATATGTTGTTTATTGAAACAAAAACTATAGTTGTTGCTCTGTAAAGGAGAAACATTTAAAGCTATTGCTTCAATTTCTATTTTAAATAATCGTTATTCCTTTTCAAAAATCTTAACGTCTAACTTAAAATGTACAAAAAACCAGGGAGCCTTTTTCTACAGATTAAATTATATAATGAATACAGAGTAAAAAAAGTACTGCCACCATAGATAATAAATTATAGTAAGTAATGAGCAAGTGTAATTATCTATTAATTTAAATAAAGAGTAAAAGAGCTTCATTTACAAATATACTACAGAATTTGTTTATTTACATCACATCAGAAACATTTTCTTTTTTTATGGTATAGGTTGGCGGACGAGCATATGTGCCACCTGATGGTAAGTCGTCACCATCACCCACAGACAATGAAGCTGTAAGAAATATTAACTATTCCTTACATCGTCAATGTGCCATCAACCTTGGGAACTAAGATGTGTCCCTTGTGCTTATAGTTAAAATTATCAGTGTTTCTTTACTATATTGTCCGTGTATTATATACAAAACCCTTCCTCTCAAATCACTCTATTTAAAAAACCGCATCAAACTCCGTTGCGTCGTTTTAAAGATCTAAGCATACATAGGGTCAGACAGCGGGAAGTATAAATTCAAATGATTTGTAAAAAATAAATTGGTAAAGACGGCATTCAATACTAGATTATACAGATAATAAAAAAGCTGGGAACTACTACATTTTGACTTCCAGGCATGATAAATGTTATACATATATAATTTCATATTCAACTAACATGACATTGTTTTTTTAAACTTTGTAAAAGAGTAACTACTGATTTTCTTGCCGGAATCTGCGTTCCGAACCGGTGGTAGCTTCACTTTATATATGTACTTTGTTAAACGACCATTCGAAAGTGCTTGAAAAATAGTAGCGTAGTACTTGATTATTATACATTTGTATTTAATTTATTTAAATGACGGATAGCTTAGCAAATACACTATAAAAATATTTACCCGTTTACGTAAATATAATTTCGTCAATTTAATGCAGACCGTATCACCAGCAACATCCTCGTATCGTGGGAGGGTAAACATCAGTGTTGTCTTACCGTATCAACGAGATGGATGACGAGTCGACGACCTCATTGATCGCTAGCCGGCGTGTAAACAATCCGCGATCGACTAGATTACCTCATACACTAATTATAAAGTGCCGCTTTAAGATGAACGATGGTGTCGTCTGATTTGGGAAAAGTTAAAACTAAATATTTTTGTACAGTCGGAGTAAAAGGTTCGTCACTTTAAGATCTATTTTCGTGTGTAATATGAGCGATAAATAATCGATAAACGATTGAGGATTACATATAGCGTCGCAATGATTTGATGTTTAGATTCAAAAACTACTAAGAGCAAGACTTGATAAAGGAATTAAATTGAAAACTGACGAAGGTTTTCTTACTCTGATTGTACCTTAATTCTCTTTTTAATATTATGGAGAGTCAATTTCTATTTCTATTCATATTTAATGTATGTATTTAAAACAATTGACAAAAAAGATCTGTTGAATTTCTTGCGCTGGTTGTTGTTAGGTTTTCTTTTCCAAACCAATGGTTGTGTTTAATTTCACTAATTGATAAGTTAGTATTATTCTATTTTGTGTAGTATTAATTGGAAAAAAAAATATTCGAACCTCTTGCCAGTTACCTGTTAATGTGTTTTATAAAATAAACGGTGTGTGTTTTATTACGAAAGGAAATTTGTTTTTCATGCACGAAGTTTCATATGACATTCTTAAAATAGATGCTTTTAGTTGTTAACGCAATCACTGTTCAGTGATTCATAAAGTGTCAAAAGTGTTGTCTTATGTAGGAGCATAATTTAAAGTTGATTTTAATAATAAAAAAGTTTAATGAGGTATTTAAAAAAATGTTTGCATTTAATGCAGTAATAAGTTTGAGTAGTTGCCATAAGCAAAGACAATTATTAGGAACCCAATTTTAAGTTATGCCTATAATATGTATGCTATAGAAGCAGCATTCAAAATAAAAGAAAAATATGTATCTATATTAATATTATATTTATAAATGTGATATTAACTCTGCTTGTCTGTTGCTCTTTCATTGGCCAACCACTAAAGCAAAAATGACGAAGTTTGGTAGCAGACTTGAATTCCAAGGAAGGGCCTAGACTACAATTTTTGCCTAATACTTGAACAACCCCGAGAGCAAAGCCGCGGGCAACAACTTGGTATGAATAAATCCTAAATAATATAAAGGAAATTTGAATCGAAAATCCAAAAATAACACATCATTCAACAAAAACATGTCTTTAATTAAAAATGAATTCTTTCAAACACATGTGAGATCTGCGTCACTAAAACGATTTATATTTTTCAAACCGACTTAACCCTTACGCGTGTAAATCATAACGACGTGTAAAAAGGGTTCCGTACGCGATTAGTAACAAGCCTTGATTTATGAACGGCCGAAATTATACTCGAAGCACACGCAACGCTTTCGATAAACTAAATAATATTAATTATAATGTTTTCAGTCTACGTTTTTGATCGTGATATAAGTTCTTGCTTTATTTTCGTTTGTTTGGCATTTGATTTCGATGTTCTTACGGTATTTTTAATGCTCTATATCTTTACATAATGATACATATGAAATCACCATGGAAATACATATCAGACTCACAAAAACGTAATGACTATACGTAGATTTATGATTATTTGTGTGGAATATGATTAATAATAAATGATGTAGCAATTTCGTAATGATTTACAATGAAATTTATTTTAATACTAGTTTATCTTTGAACTTTGCTAGATAATAAGTAACTTAATATATGTACCTATATGATTTTTATTTATTAGAAACTACTGAATGTAATCTAAAAAATAACAAACTTGCTAGTTAAGTAAGATTTGTTTTAAAAAAATCAGTAGTAATAATTATAGTAAGCTTTACTATGTAGGAGTATTACTGAAATTCATTTTAGAATTCTTTATACAGGTAAGTTTACTTTCCTATCAGCGATGACAATCCAAAAGAGAATCCAAAATCTAATCTGTCAATTCGCTATAGGATACGTACAGTATTGTAAAATTGAAGATTAAAATCTTACCAAAACTAAATTCAATAGCGTTTATAATTAAAATCAATAAAATAAATACTTAAATGTATACGCGGTATCATTTCTCACAAAAGCTGGCACAGAATAAAAATAAAAGCAATAACCTTGGTATTATTCAATTCGCAACCCTCCGTTTATAATCTGGTTGTACCACCTGTTGAAAAAAGGATTTTATAGGGCACTGGTGGCCGGTGCATGCACAGACTGTATAAAATATTAACTTCCTTTAAAACATCCTTATTTGTGTATAATTTAAGGACACGCGAAAAGTTTAGCGATGTTGGTCCAACGTTGGACGAAATTTTTGCCAATTATTGTGATTTGTATGAATAATTGATTTTAAAATTGTAATGACAATTTATTTTATTAATAATAAGTACTATACAGAGTGTTCTAATACCACTTAAGTCGTTTTTGTATGTTTGCTTTTAAGTGAGTCAATTTCAATATAATGTATAAGTTATATAATTTTATACAAGATTTTGATTTTGAATACTTAACTAATAGAACCTTGCTATATGAAATTTGTAATTGTTTTCATGTTACGAGGCATTATTTTTGCGTGCGCGTGATTAAGTGGTTTCATCGAAAGAAAATCGCTTGAATACATTAGGAAGTCTACCATTAGCTGGCTAATGACCACTTGCAGAGAGCGTTTTTTAAAACATAACGAATAAAAAGACCCAAGATACATTGTAACTTATTAACGTTATAAAACAGTATTACTAAGGGGTAACTTTTTCAAATAAGAAAGTACGGGGTAAGAAGGGATGCGCTGTTTCCGCTACGAACGGGTTGGGCAGACACATGCGACACAGATTTCCGGTAAGACGTTCGGAATCACAAAACACCTGGTCGGGAGCAACTTAAAAGACTCCACTTTTTGTTCTACATTAACCCTTCAAATTTTAAATTCGAGGGAAGAACTGCTTTACCCCTTTTCGTTATTTTTTTTACAATCGATTCTATATTCCTCCTTGTCTATGCACCGATGCGTTCCATTTTCGTTTTTTTTTTTTGTTTTTTATTTCGAAGTCATTTATTTTCTATTTATACATAAGGTCTCCGCAGTTTTTAACACTGACTCTCTGTGTCAAGACGGTTACCGGAGTCGCATTAGCTTTTTGCTTTGCACGCTGTTTTGACGTTTTTTGGTATGCACATGGCAGATTATTTCAGTTATTTTTAGGTTAGCATGTGCTGCGCCATTCGCGACAGACGGTGATGTCACTTCTTTATTTTTAATTATTCATCGGAAAAGGGGTAACGTTTTGTCTCAGCTCTCAAGATCTAAGTCCAATAATAGACGGTGACATTTAAAATTGCAAATGACTCTCAGGACCCTATGCATATAAAAAAATGGTGGAATATAATGAGGTCCACTGTTGTTTTATTTCAAGTGCACTTCATTTTACGCGGTAAATACATTCTTCGAATGTTTACTAGACGTTTGCTTGTCGGGAATCGATGATTCATGACAGCTAAAGAAGCCGACGCGATGCTCTTTGCTCGTGTGTTGTTTTAAAAAAGTAAAAATCTTGTTTGTGGTTAATACGGCGTACAGACGCTGACTAATGGAATAGCGATAGGTGAAAGTGATTCGGCCCGATGTTTCGCACTATGACCCGACCTAAGCGTTTAAAGACCTATTCTGAGATATCTAGAAAATTCAAATAATTATATACTTTTTTTTCTATAGTAAAATAAATTAAATAATATTAATCTATATCTTTCCAGGTATTCTTTTTAAATTCTTGACATACGTCGGATCGAAATACATTAGTAATCGTTTCGTTGACCTAATTGCTATAATTATTTATGACATTTTTATTAACGTTACATTTTATCTTAGCTATTTTAATTGTAGTAATAAAAAAATATTGAAAGAAATTGTCCATTCAGTAAAGACGATGTGATGTCTTCGGAACCGATTCTGTCGATGGCTTCAGATAGGAGATAACAACTGGGTGGTACACATTACAGTGCACAAGTACACAAGTGTAGTGCACAATTAACTTCTAAATTTCGGGCTTCTACTGTGAATTTCACAACAGATAATCCGATCTCGGATAACTGGATTTAACCGGATTGAACTGGATCTCGAGATCTGCCAATAAGCCAGCCACTAGAGCGAGTCAATCAATATTCCTATAGTATCACGTAGTAAGTATAGACCTTTAGAATATATGTGTACATTAAATCGCTGCTACAGAGTTTCTGGTGTTCAGAATAAGTCAGTTAACGGATTATCCACGCTCAGTGTAGGTTCATCGAATCTACAAAGGTAATATTTTAATATTAACAGATCTCTTGATCAATGGCTATCGAAGAGAAAACTCCATATTCAAATCTAATATCGCAATATCATAAAACCTAAGTGACTGTTTCAAATTCTGCTTTTACCTTCGTTACTTTTCCTTTTGTATTATATTGTTCATAATGTTTATAAAACTTTCTTTTTATCGTATGAGAAGTAACAACTCGGGTGTAACACATTCTTTTTTTAAATTTTGACATTCTATTAATTTAATTTCGTTTACATAAATACTCTTTGAACTTTAGTTCCGTTTTGAAAGTGAAACGAGTTATAGATGAAATAATTTACTAAGCAATTATAATTTGATGTTTTTAATAGCCTAGAAGCAGAAGGAATTAACTTAAAACTATTATTAGGAGCGATGTTTCATTATATATCTGAATTCCTTTCCATCATACAAATGGTGTTTATATGTATCTGTTACTAATAACTACAGCTTTTATTCTCCTCCGCAAAGTCAATAAATCCTTCTTGGGGCAAGGTATCCGTTTCTATAACAAAATTCCGCAGTCATTTTTAACTTTGCCGTTTCGCAAATTCAAATCATTTGTAAAAAATACATTGGTTGATTTTATAGATGATAAGAAAGCGTGGAGTTAATACATGTTGACTTCCAAGCAGGATATATTAATTTAGGTAACTGTATTCAACTAATATGACTTTGTTTTTTTTTTAAATGTTAAAAATTAGTAACTACTGACTTTCTTGCCGGTTCCTCTCGGTAGAATCTACTTTCCGAACCGGTGGTACCTTCACTTAATTATAAAATGACGGTTCAAAACTGCTTGTAAAAGCCCAGTTCAATAAAGTTTATTTTGATTTGATAAGATATTAAACTTGTTATTTAGAATAAACTTACGAATGGTATACTTATATCGTATAAATATATAGTAATTATTATTTATTCTTTATAAAAATTACTCTTGTATAAAAATGTAAATTGTATATTATTATTGACAGGTTGTATTAGTATGTGAAATGTGCGAACTAATATTGTTAATAATTGTAATTACATAATGAGCATGAGTATAAAAAATTATTGTTGGAACTTGCTATAGATGATAGAATACATGTATCTTACCCGAAGGTCGTGGGTACAAATTGTTACTGAATTTCCGGTTGTGAAGAATAACTTCGTAAGGAAATCCGGATGTGTAAACATTCTGCAAGCTGACACATATCCAACAAATTTCAAAGGAATATGTTGGCCCAATAGGCTACAATTTTTTTCTTTAACAGTGAATTTTTCGCATTAATGTGAATCTTTCATATTGGCCAAACGTTGGCTATACGGACTCCAACATGAATCTATTGACTTTCATGTTTTTTTTTCAATATAATATTAATAGTGGATAATTGATCAGTTTTCTAATAATTCATTAAAGATATTCGACTTTGTATTCTATATAACCTTTTCCAAATAGAGTCCTTGTTATTATAATTAGTCATTATCCAAAGGACTTCGTAATGGGTGTAGTTAGGATATCCTTGGCAGCGATGCTGGCACTGCGGCCGTTGATTGCTCTTAACTATTATTGGCAACGTCTGCTGGCAGAGATAACCACTTACAGTCAATGACCTTGTCGACTAAGGTAAATGGCGGCAACATATCAATTAAGGCGCTACAACATAAAGCTTAATGGCAGCTAATGTTTGTAAACTACACCTACCATCAGATGACCCAAGAACACTTTATCTTTATTTGATTTTGACAATGACCTAGGGTTCAAGAATTGTATTGCGTCAATCCAACCTAATGACCAATAAGCGTATCTTGTAATTTAAATTTCGAAGTGCATTAATCCAACCGAATGTCTCTTCCAATTTAAATTTCGAAGTGTTATTGACAATTAACGCTCGAAATTCGAATATTACTGTTATTTTCGAATGTATTCTTTTTTAAACGAGTTATATAAGCGTGATATGCAAACGATTGGTGTGGTCCAACACTAAGCACGTGCCTATGCAGCTGTACGACAAAAAGTAGGAAGTGCAGCCGTGATCGAGTTTTTTTAATGCTACGCCAGTGCATTCAGCCAATGATTAGAACAAGTTGGACTCGAATTACGTAATACGTTATAGGAAGTGCATGGAACTTACTTGTGTTTGCTACATCACTATCGTAATCTAATAATTAATTTTTTAATTTTTTTGTTTATTTAATTTGGCCATGTTATTGTATAGCTTTTTCAGTTCTTTACTTTCAATAAATATAATAAAATAAGAAATACATCAAATATCATAACTAATGTATGGAACTACTACTCATTTTTTATATTACTTACATAATTTTTCCCAAGTAAAATATCTTACTTGTACTTTATTTAACAACAAGCTTATTCCATAACAACTTATCCTTACATAGGAAGAATAAAAAAATATACAAGAATTAGAAAAAAGAGTCAGGTATTCAAATGTTAGCACGTGTTTCACAGCACATGTGTATTAAGAGAACCTCTTTTTAAATTTGAAAAGGAAGAATCGGAAGTCCTATATCCGAATGAGTTCCATATTTGAAATCTAAGCACATGCGTCCCGCCCTCACTGAAGCTAACCAACCAAAATATAAAGACCCTACTTGCTTTTCTACCATATCCTTCAATCAATAGTAACGTTCAATTGTATGAGAGATTAGAGGTCAAAATATATTGGCATATTTTAAGCAAAAAATAATTTGTAAATTCTATATAATTGAATATAATACTGTTTTTTGTTATATCAATCGCGTAATTATTATGAAATAACCTGCAATGTATATTATTAATATAATATAACTTTTTTTTAATTAATACAATTGAGTATAAGACGTTATGAGTTATATTAAATAGAAGCTGTCAAAAATACCGCCAAAAGCAAAACACAGATAAAAAATATCCTTAGGTTAAAACATATGACATGAAACTAATTTAATATCATGACTGCGACAGTATGCAACAGAATTCCACATGGTTTGATTTTTTACCACAGATATTTCAAAAAACCATTAAAAAATTTGTTCATAAATCATGTCGCATCTGCCGCAGCCGCCAGCAATTTTGCTCATTTAAAAAATACCTTTGTCATAGACAATAGTTTGATTGTAAAGCGATATTTTTTTATTGGAAACGTTTGATTGATTTGTCTATTGCGTGCAGATTTTGCGAATGCATTGCGTATTCTATATTATATTGTAATGGGCTGTGGCTGTCATGGAAATATAATTTATTGTCATTAATAAATATAGCTGTTGTTTTATTTTAAAACTTAATTTTTTATGATTTATAAAAAAAAATACAACGAATATATATATCACAAAAATGCTTACCTATCAAACTTTTGTCGTAAAGCGGCTTAATGGAGAAGTGTTGGCAACACTACAGCTCCACACAAACATAATTTATTTCTTTATTACTTTTAACAGTTCAGTTTCAGTATTCCCATTAAGATTGAATAAAAAAAAGTTTCACGTAGTTGTTATAGTCATTTTTATTGGATAATAATAAATAATTTACAGATAAATAAGTATTGTCAAAAACTTTTATAATTCGATATTTGAAATTACACGCCAATTTTGTAAATTGGCCAATTTACACTAAATTGATCAATTTGCTTTGAACAGTTCCCAAACTTCAAACAATATTTACATTTATATAGTAAAACTATAGCACAGTTGTTTGTATCTCATTTATGTACTAAAAAATATACATTATCGTATAATAAGGCTACCATTAAACTTAGCTGCCAGATTTGGTGTAATATTGGAGATATTAGGAATGGTTTAAATGTTGTACGGCGTTACTGTCTATGGCGGTAGTGATCATTTACTATCAGATGGCCTATTTATCCGACCACCTAAATATATATAAAGATATATTTTTTAAATGTATTTTTAATCGACCTAACGCACGACAATATCATAAATGCGAATGCGTGTTCGTTTCACGCAGAAACGTAACAGTAGATCGATATGATTTTAACTAAATGAAAATAGCTAAGCTGTATGTAATGTGACACGGGCTGTTCTTAACTTGACAAAAAAAACATCAAAGTAACGAAACCGCGAGCAAAGACTATTGTGCAATAAATCAACACGTCATTATGACTCAAAAGTTGATATTTGACCGGAAATCGGCGGTGCGAATGACACGATACGAACCATTGAAAAGAA
Organism: Vanessa cardui; assembly: GCF_905220365.1. NCBI lineage: Eukaryota > Metazoa > Arthropoda > Insecta > Lepidoptera > Nymphalidae > Vanessa > Vanessa cardui. Next base: position 8,593,866 of record NC_061143.1, read on the forward strand.
TTTCGGTTAGATTCCGAATTTAAATACAAGATATAATGTAATTCGCTTTTTTTTTTAAATAATTATCTTCTTCCTAGTATTTATTTTCGGCGTGTGTTAATCTGGTTGTCATAATCTAGATAAATTTTGTAGCTTAATTGTAACTGATTTTATTTAGATTTTTACCAATGAGGTTTTATATATCAAAATAAAATCATGTTCTTGGTTGCTGGAACTAGTGCAATCGTATACACAAGGAACAATATATTAAAGGTTATTATTCTTGCTGAACCATATTCTATGGATGAAGATGACAAAATCATCAGGTGACGCATTTGAATTATTAGTGCTTAACAAAATGAAAAATAAATTACAACACAAGTATGAATACTTAAATTATCTAATAAAGATGTAACTCTTCTGATTTTTTTAATATGGGTAGGCAGACGAGCAAATGAAACACCTGAGGGTAAGTGGTCACCACCAACCGTAGACAATTGTGCTGTAAAAATATATACACTATTTGGTATTGCGCCACCGCCCTTGGGAATTAACATGTTATGTGCCTTATGCCTGTAGTTACACTGACTCACCCTTCAGACCTGAACATCTTATGATTGTGTGGTACCCAGACGAGCTGGCACAAAGTCCTACCACCAAGTAAAACGTGCTCTGATTAAAGTATCTCATAAATTTATATATAGTATTTTTTGTTATAAATAAACGGTCGATGTAAAGACGCTGAGGTCTTTTGTGAGGTATCTTTTTTATCCCACAGATAACCCACGGAATTCTGAAATATAAATTTATATCTCACTTTATATGGACTAAGCATGTAGTTTAGGCATTCAGATTAACAAATAACTTGATAAGATTTGTCGAGGTATAATTAATATGTCAGTTATGACATAATTTATTTAATATGTAACATATAATTAATATCGTTTTATTTTTGTTTAAAAATTATTTGCGGTTGGCAGTTTTCGTAATTCTTTTAAGACTAGACTTTATTTAAATAGGTGATCTCAATGGGGGGTAACGGATTGCGATTAATTTTATTAATCCATTAATATTTTATGAATTTTTAATTTTTGTTTAATTTTAATATATAATTAATATTAATTTTTTTTTCTGAAAATGTCAATAATTTAATCGAAATTTTATTGATTTGCGTAATTTTTATGTGATATATTTATTTATGAATTGTTTAACTGTTTGTTTGTAAAATAAAGAGATTAAATAAATTAAAAAAGGATCAAAATTATACTTTATTTAAATACGCTATAGCACTTTGGAATCGTCATTTTACAAAACTATATTAACTACCAGCAGTTCGAATGTAGATTCTGCTGAAAAGAACCGACAAGAGACTTAGTTACGCTTTTTAAACATTTAAAATACAAAGTTATGTTAGTTAAATACAATAATATAAAGATATAATGTACCCTGCGTGAAGGTCAACAAATATTAGTTCCATGCTTATTTATCTCTAACTTAACCGAAATATTATCATCATCCTCCTGCCCTTATCCGAATTTTATTTGGGGTCGGCGCAGCATGTCTTCTCCTTCTATACTTCTCTGTCTGACGTCATCTCACAAGTAACATTATTTCTGACTATATCGTCTTTCACACATTCTATCCATCTTTTCCTTGGTCGTCCTCTACCTCTATATCCATCCACATCCATGCTCAAGACCTTCCTCACAATATGTTCCTCATTCCTCCGCATTACATGCCCATACCATGATCGCCTTCCACATAACTTCTCGACCGAAATATTATGACCTATCGAAATTGTATATGTTTTTCACTTGGTGGTAGGGCTTTGTGCTAGCCCGTCTGGGTAGGTACCACCCACTCATCAGTTATTCTACCGCCAAATAACAGTACTCAGTATTGTTGTGTACCGGTTTGAAGGGTGAGTGAGCCAGTGTAACTACAGGCATAAGGGACATAACATCTTAGTTCCCAAGGTTGGTGGCACATTGACGATGTAAAGAATAGTTAATATTTCTTACAGCGTCATTGTCTATGGGTGATGGTGACCACTTACCATCAGGTGGCCCATATGCTCGTCCGCCAACCTATACCGTAAAAATAAAATAAATAAATATTATAAACGTTTACAATCATTGGACAGTTTACAATTGCCCGAGATAGATTATTATCTAACGGTATTTATAATTTTAAGGTGATATATACAAAAGTTATTAAAGCTTCTTTTTAATTTTTATCGAACTTGAACCCGCGACTGTTGTTCAAGTTAATTTCAAACCGCTAAGTGATAAAGAATAGATCCACCTGTTCCATATGTTCTGTATCACTAACCTCTTGGAAAATAACTTTATAAAGTTAGAAAAACAATTTAACCTTTGAAAAGCAATTTAAATATGTGGGTGAATAATGATAATAACTATTGTAGTTGTATGCAATTGTGTGTATCATATTTAATTAAATGAATATGGTCATATGAACTTGGAATGAAAAATGAAGTATCTTAAACTCTTTGCAACTTAAACATATAAAAAAATATTAATGTGAATTCAATGCAATAAATATATCCGTGTGTATTCAACAATACTTTGTGAGTGAGTCAGTGTAACTACAGGCGAAAAGTAATCCAAAGGTTGGTGGATATAAGGAATGGTTAATACTTCTCACAGCGACATTATTTGTGGGGGTGGTGACCACTTACGATCAGGTGGCACATTTGACCGTCCACTACCAGTATAATAAATAAATATAAAGAAAAGTAGAAAGGATATAGCATAAAGAATGCAATGAAGATGAATCATCTTCGGGATAAAATGTTCAAAAGGCACATCGCGCCATCTATGAACTAATAAAGTAAGCTAATGTACATTCAATATACATTATCGATATTTTTAAAATTGGAATAGTCTACAATTCATAACATAGTCCACCGCGTGTTAAATCTGAACAAGCGTCGATAACCGACCGAGACGAGAAAATTAGCGCGTGTCTCATCGATAATGACACTCCACATTAAATCCGCAATGCTTATGAAAAATACGGGCATGTAAATCGTTATCGAAATTAACGGTTAATAAAACGCAGACAAATTAATAATATAATAAGAAATAATTAGTAATTTATAAACACATATAGAAATAAGGAAGATGTAATGAGATGTAATAATCTCTTTCGGAAAATCAAAATGTTCAAAACGACAAGGATATGAATGTATGGAATCACGAAGGCGCGCCCCTCCATTATAAATTTAGTGATGATTATTACTGTACATCAGAAGAGTGCCAATCGTGCATACAAAATCACTAAGTATGCGTAAGATGACTAATGTAAGAAAATATACATTTAAAGAAATTCACATTGCATTATAGTAATGAAGCAATTATTAAACGTGGAAGGGCGCATCTTCGTAAGTGACCAGATTAATATAACGTCTGTTCTGAAATTAAATTTTAAATTGAAGTTAATGAATTATTTTAAACGGTACGTTTTTAACAGAATAATTATTTGCTCATATTAAATATAGAACATTTTAATTTCTCCGGTACAAATAAAACGGTATGTCAAACGTGTTACAAGAAACAGCACGTCGCAGATATCGTTCCGTGTTTTTAATAATCAATCGCATATGTGAGATGCCATTGTCGCCCGTTACACATTGCAATAAGTATTATTATTACTTGAATAGCTGAAACAAGTGCATTCCAAAAGAAGTGCATAGCGGTCGCAGATTTTATTATATCGAATTGTTTCCCACGATTTTTTACATTTCTGTTGATGTCAAATGTTTAATATACAATGCTTGATACACTTAATGTCAATACTATACAATGTTTCAAACGGTATATGTCGGTTATTTCGGTTTTATCGCTGTATATGAAAATGGTCTGGTTTTTGTGCTTAATATCTTAGCTCAAATCACTTGTTAGTACTAATATATTTGCTATCCTTTTTTAAGCTGAAATATTAGATAGGGATAGCAATATTTTTTGATTAATAAGATATTTTGTTGTATTATATTGTATACTGTTATTCATATGCAACAAAACTCAAAAAAACATTAATGCTGATGATCGAATCTATTTATGCCGTTGCTAGGACTTTTACCTTTTTAGTTTCAAGCTCACCTAGGTAGGTGTAACAGTAGTGTTATATTCTACTACAAACATTAACCTATTTGGTGTGGTTCTGATATGAAGTGTCAGTAATCTATACTAATATTATAAATAGGATAGGAACTCTATTTGTCTGACTGTCTGACTGACCGTTCATCGGCTAAACCCCTAAACCATTATTGATTAAATTTTTGATAAAACTACTTTTTCTATCACCTGACGACAAACCCCTTAAAAGTGAACGAAGACGCAGGGGATAACTAGTCTATGATAATTAACAACAAAAAACATCTTACCTCCCTGACAGCGTAATGTGAGTGCCAATATTTAGTGTACACTATTAGCAATTTTATTTGACAGTTTCACTTAGTAAGTCAATTAAATAAATATGTATAAGGTAGAAATATAATGTATTAAGTATTTATTTTGTATACATAATAGAATTAAATAAAGATGAATATATTATGGACCTGTCTTATAAATACTATTCAAAATTTAAAAAATCGTTAAGATCAGTAATTTATTTATAAAAAACAACAATCACAATTAGTTCCAAATAACAAAAAGGTGATAAAAATAAAGCCTTCGAATGTCTACGTCATTCAAAGTAACGATTATTGAAATCGTTTATTACTAATACGTTTTCATGTACCGAAAGTGATAAAATATAATATTTCTATCCTCAAAATGAAGTACAATATTTTTATTGCATATAAAATATCTAGGATTTAAACGATCGTGAAGCGAGCTGTGGCATCGTGTATTCGTGTCGCTTCTGTGCCAAGTCGGGAACTTATTTTTCAGTATTATGAGAATATATGGATACGACGTTCATTTATTAAACGATCTTCGTTTAAATCGATACAATAATATTAGTAGTATTATACCGTCTATACAAACTAAAACACGGAACTAGAGTACAAAATTTTAGTTTTGACGTATCTTTTTTATTTTATTTTTTATGTTATACGTATTTTCTAGATTTTATTTTTCATGATTAACATACTTATGCTATTTAATTTAATTTCGAATCAGTATTAGCATTACATTTATATTAATCTTATAGAATGACGATGAAGAAAAATAAGCATACGGATACATATAAATGATATTGATTTTATAAATGGATTATCAAATATATTTTATTTTACGTGACAATAATTCGAACAGCATTTATACAAGTATAATCGAATCCGTTTTAGTAAAGTATAGACCAGTTCTGCTGTCACATAAAGCCCTAATATTTTAGTTTTGACGTATCTTTTTTATTTTATTTTTTATGTTATACGTATTTTCTAGATTTTATTTTTCATGATTAACATACTTATGCTATTTAATTTAATTTCGAATCAGTATTAGCATTACATTTATATTAATCTTATAGAATGACGATGAAGAAAAATAAGCATACGGATACATATAAATGATATTGGTTTTATAAATGGATTATCAAATATATTTTATTTTACGTGACAATAATTCGAACAGCATTTATACAAGTATAATCGAATCCGTTTTAGTAAAGTATAGACCAGTTCTGCTGTCACATAAAGCCCTAAATCTTTATGATTTACCAGTACTTCATTGTCTAATCCAAGAGCAGGAGCAGTAAAGACAATTGAAAAAGTCTGACCTTGAGTTGACATGACATTATGGTTCGAGGTAAAAAAGTCTTGGAAAAGCTTTTGAATTTTTTTTATGACATAGGTGGCAATCGAGCTGGAGGCTCACCTGATGGAAAGTGACTACCACAGTCCATGGGCATCGGCAACACCAGGGGGATTGCAGGTGCGTTGCCGGCCTTTAAGGTAGGAAGCAAGGTACGCTCTTTTCTTGAAGGTTCAAACACAAATTAATGTTGAATGTAGGTACAATTGTTTTTGGAACTTTTCTGATATTATAGTATTTTATTAAACTATATATTCAAGAACGGTTTCTAAGTCATATATGTATAGCACAGCTATTAGCAAATTGCATGGAATAATATAATTTATTTACCGTAACTTTTTCTGCTATCGAATTATACTATACCTCTAAATAAATAAATAAATAAATAAATATGAGACAACATCACAAACACCCAGACCCAAGACAACATAGAAAACTAATGGTAATCTACATCGACTCGGCCGGGAATCGAACCAGGGACCTCAGAGTGGCGTACCCATGAAAACCGGTGTACACACCACTCGACCATGGAGGTCGTCAGAATTAATAAATAGAATAAATTTGTACTGTATTTGTCATTTAACATTAGTTGTCTCTCTCTCGTCTTGAATTGGTCTCTTTTTTTTAGACATTCGAAATAATTAGATGCTGTTTTGTTTTTATATCGTTTTACCTTATCTCGTTTTAATCTTTTGACATTTATCATTGAGTATATAAGCAATACGGAAGTGATGAGATTATACAAGATTTTCATGTGAAAATTTTATCTTAATCCTCGAAGTTTGACATTTTTATTTTTTAAATATGACAATAAATCTGTTTTTATATGTCATCTAATGTTTTAAGCGGAATGAAAATCAACACTTCAAACACATAAATAATGACAGAGATAAGAAAATGGACAATTATTAGAGTCTGTTTAATATTAAAACTTACACAGCGTGACCGAAGGATCTTCGTTTTTTTAACATTATGTTATTTATGTGCAAATAGTCATCTCTAATTCCTTACTTATTCCGTTTGATGCCAAAATATTTCTAAAGCATATAACACATATCATTTTCTGGTAACAGTCCCGGCTCGCCCAGAGCACACGATCATTTTTAATATTCTAGTTATGATTTATGTTCATTGTGGTTTAATCGTGCATTTGATCAGGGTTTTATTTTGAACGTATCAATAATAGATTATTGTTAAAAACTTTGTAATGAAAAAAATATTATATTGTAATTACGATATATGTGTCGCAGGCAAATTGTTAAATTAGCCTTTTAATTAACAGGCTAGACACTTTACTCGAGGACGCCTTTCGACGAGCGTGATTGACATCACCAATGCAAGATGTATTCATTCACACACTGTATATATGTTACATGTGTTAAAAATATACTTTCATGGGTATCAAAAAGAAAAAAACGCATTGTATAGTGTGCGTATTAGTCATATCGGGGAAGTATTTATATTGTAAGATTGATGTCATGAGGACTAAGATGACGTGTTTCTTAATCGTGTATCAATTGTTACACTGGCTCACTATCTGATTCTTCATATTAATTCTTGTAATATTTCATACATTTTTAAATAGTCGTATCCACAACATCTTTCTGTATCATCCGTATTCCGTTCTGAACTCTGACCGATCGGTACAGTTCAGCAATAAATCGCATAATATATCCCGTTTCGTTCTCTCGTTCAGATCACGAGTTCCAATGACATATAAAAATGCACGGACTATTTCTGTTTAGCGGATATTCCATATCGTATACTATGTACTATAATTATTGTATTATATTGAATTAATATACGGTGGTAGTCACATCATGTGAGCCTCCTGCTCGTTTGCCACCTATCTCATTAAAATAAATATATAAATGACATTTTATTTATTTACTAATATATTAAGCTGTAGGTGTTTAACTCTATATCTCACAATCTATAAGTCCAATTCGAAAATTATATCATTGTTAGATAGCCCATTTATTGAGAAAGGTTATAGGGCTATTTAATACAAAATTATGACCCAAAGCAGCAGACCACGGATAAATTCGCACGAAGCATATTGTGGTATATTATATATACATAATAAAGTAATAGTATACAAAATTTATTTAATAATGTATTGTTATTTTGAATAAGCCAATTTTAAGAACTAATATTCAGATTGATATTCTATTTTTGAAATAAAGTTCGATTGTTGAGAATTCGATTCGAGGAGCTCGATTCTAGACGATGTTAAAGTTATTATTATTTTACAGAAAACTACAATGATCAATCAATATAGCGATTTGTATGTGATATGTATAAAGAGTCTAGCAAATGGTCCATAAACCGCATAAGATGATAACCTTCGTCTGATGACACAAGCTTTTCGTGGTCAACCGTCATCACTTGTACCAATAAGTCTTGTGCCTGCAATTGAGCCCTGATTAGAAATGGAATACAGCAAGATCGGTAACATTATTGGCACTACTAGGTGGAGGTATTAATTGCTAATTGATAATATATTAAAGTTGTAAGTGAGGAGATTGAAAAAATATATAAAAGCAGCAATTAAGTTAAATAAGGACACAGACTACATAACTAGGCGCTGCTAGTAAGAATTTCATGCAAGAAAAACCTATCATCTAATCAACTCGATCTGAGATGTGATCTAGGACTTCAAGATACATAAAAAGTAGAATCTAGAAGAGACTAGACTAGAGAGTATTTGTAATATTATATTTAGTTAAAAAATATTGCATAGTATGTCAATGGTGCTAGTGAACTTTGACCAATAACTTCACAATGAGCATTCTATATCTTGTTTCCATTCCCACACACACAAAGACAGAAGCGTGAGCCTCAGTGACATTAAAAATATAATATTATTATTTTGAAATGCCTGCCTTTTTATTGGTATGCCTTTATTATAGGTTCCTTGCTATAATTAGTACAAATCTGATATTTTGTCGAAATAGAAACATGTTAAATTTTTATTAAAAATCGTGGAGAATCAAGTTCAAGATCAGATCAGAATGCAACGTTTCTATATGTAACGTTGAAAGGAAACAATTTTAATGCAAAACACCTAAACTTTGGTGAAGAATTTTAAGTCACCATCCGGTTATTTTTTTTTAAATTTATAGACAATAGTTAAAACGGTTAAAACAGGATAAAGTGTGTCTTGGCAAAGAAAATTATAATAAGGTTATTTAATTGCTGATAATAATGTTTTTATTGTATTCAAATATAAGTAATCAATAATATTAAAAGAAAATTGATTATTTTATTTAAAATTGTCATCAACACTTTTTGAAACAACAATTTCTTGTAGGCATGTAGTGCTATTTTCCCATAGTGAATCACTAGATACAAATCTTTTGTATTTGTTTGATATTCATATAAAACATTTATTCATTTATCAAATACCTATTCTAACTCACTATAAATCATTGTGTAACAAATATATATCTATTTTTAATACGTAATTTTAGTACAGTAGAGTCATTATCCTTTATTCTTAAAGAAAATAATTGTACCATTTATATGGGGATCTTAAAAAGCTCGTATTGTCAATACAATACTGACAGAACGTCTTAAGAGTCGTGTTTTTTGACAGCATCTGTATTGAATGTGTTTCTCTCGGTAACACTAACGTCAGCTGTGAGATGTAATGAAAATTATAACCATTTGTCAATACTAAGAAAAGGTTTCGAAGAAGTTTTTAAATAAGCAACTTTTCAATTTTGTACCATTATTTTTAGGTACTTTTTATTCACGACCTATTATGATAAAGTTTATGTTATTTTAGAAGGATACATGTAATACTACCAAATTGTATAGACACGAAAAACAATCGAACGCTCTTATACTACTAATGTGTTTTTAATTTTTAAATTTAATTTTTTTTTTATATACTAGCAGAAATATTTTGCGATAAAGGTAAATTCTTTAAGAGCCCATCGGAAGAATTAGTTTGACATTTAGACCGATTTTTTTTTATTGAAATAATGTGGTACTTATAAAATATTTGGGCATAGAAAAATTGGGCCTTAATTTAATTAACGGTATGTGTGATTAAAAAAATCAAAATACAAATCAGATGACAGGTGAAATGAAACGGTTGTGGGTTCGATGCGGCAGATGCGGGCACTGTTTTATTACATGTTTGTATTACTTGTTTGTTATAGAGTCGTAAAACGTAACTTTATACGTTCACTTCGCTATTTTTATCGTTTGCGGTGAAACAAATGAAAATAATGCGTCACAAAAATTTAGGTTAACATTTACATGTTTTTTGACCAACTTCGAATTGTGTTCTATTTTTAAAAATAAATCTCCAACGAGAAATTGAATTTAAACCGCGTTTTATATCTGATTAAAGGGCAATGTAGTCTGTTAATAAAAATAGTTGATTAAATAAAGGGATTATAGAATACTTCGGTCTATTGGAGATAAGCCTTTCTCATTATACCCAATGTAAGTTTTATTTTAAAATAATATTTAATAAAATATTATTCAGGAATTATTCAGGAAATATCCTGTCCTTAGATATTATTTATAGCAATTTTTATTATAATCAGTGCCTGAAAGCTCGTCGTTATTTTTAGGATAGTCATCTCATTAATCAAACATCTTAGTTTTTAATTTTAGTTCCAACAACGAGATTAAATTGCTATCAATTCTCTAGATATACTGATATTAATTTAAATGAAAATCAAAAATGAAATAATATTTATCTAATAATCGAAAATTAAAAAAAAACGGAAACGCAACAATTTACCACATCTCGTATTCTCCTCTTGTAGAGATGTGAGAAGGCTTGAAACTTATTGTACCTGGTTGTACCAATCTATCAAAAGTCACATTTTCATATATCGAATATAACAAAATTTCAGTTTCTGACTCACAATGTGCATTGTTATAATAAATTTCAAAAAGAACATAAGACATTTTCGTCACGTCATTGTAGCTTGTCTTTATATCTTAACCTTTGACCTCCACGCACATAACACATATAGCGACTATTAAGCCGAAGTGTATCACAGTTTCTCTGCATAAATTTTTCACATTACACTACAATCGCCCATTAAGTTAGATAATTAAACTAAGCAAATTAGATATGCTAAGACTTAAAGAATTACTCTTAAGATCAAAGAGATAATGTCATTAAGTGGTTTTTAGGGTAATTTATGTCAATGTGTGAAACTTGGTTTTTTCCGAAATATTTCACAATAAAGAATATTCTTATCGTCGTTTTGTACCTTTAAATTTATATTTATCAGATAACAAAGTGTATTGGTAAAAAAGAGAACTAAATTTGAGACAATTAATATTAATAACAATAAAAGTGTACTATTATATGTATATACAAATATTAGTTGAATATTAAAGATACATAAATGCTTCAAATTAATGTAATAAAACTTTTTTATTTTAATATACGATCTCTAAATAAGTGTTGTTCGATCGCCTCCTGGCTATTTCATCTCATATTAAATTGTTTATTTATATAATATATGAGACAAACAAAAAAAAAACCCGCTGAGTTTCTTTCGCCGGTTCTTCTCAGGTCAGGGTGTTATCTTTTCCGAACCGGTGGTAGTGTTTCGGTTGACCATCAATAAGAAAGTGTAATGCTTTTATATTGAATAAAGTTATCTGAGTTTGAGTTCAAGATTAAAAATGTCCGAAACATTCGACTCTACAAATGATTCTCACCGATAAATCAATCGATTGATCAATTGTATAATAGATACTAATTGTTGAGCGATTCAATTTAGTATTATGATAATATAAAGATTTATAGAATGTCCCCTAAACCAAGCTATTACACGTAAGAGTTGGAATTTTTAATAATTAATTTTATAAATAAGAATAAAATGAAAAATGACAATCGTGTACGTATAGTTATTTAGTTGTCAACGATTTGACGTTGTACGTTTTAAAAGTACCAGCGATAAGGAAGAAAGGTGGATGAAGCGATCACCTCACGATCATCTGTTTAATAAATACTATTAAGTATTCCGTACACATCCAATGCTCCGCCAACCATGTAATCAAGATGTTATGACCCTTGTGGCTGTAATAACTGGATAACTCACTCTTCGAACTAGAACAACAAAAGAAAGTATTGATGTTTTGGAGAATATAACTGATGTGGAAGTTGGTACTTGCTTACTTAGCATAACCCTTTGTTAATGGTAACATTAATGTTTAAACTTAAAACTTACATTGATACTTTGTAATTACAAACTAAATAAAAATTAAGTATATACCAACATACTTGAAGCTTTACGTTATTGAGATTTTAGTATCTAAAATCAAAATCAAACCGAAGTATTCTTTATTCAAGTAACTACCTAAAAAGCAGTTTTGTATCGTCATGTTACAGATTCGAATTTAATGTTAAGTTATCATCGGTTCGATAACTATACAGAAAAGAACCGGCAGGAAACTCAGTTTTACCATTATAAACAGTTTCACTAGCTTTAAAATTCGACTATCAACTCGTAGTCATTATTAAAAGTATTTTGAAGCAAGATTTCAATTATCAAATTTTATCAACAAAATAAGTAGGCCAAAGAAAATAAACAACTTACAGTAAAACATTCAAAAAGCTAAATACAAAGTATATTATTATCATGAGTCTTATCGCCCGACCAAAGAATCCCTCAAAACTGACGGAAAAGTAAAAGTATACTAATGGCCTGTAAATGACCAACAATTGCTATTCATGTAGTACATTAGAAATTGTTGTTATAGTTTAATAAAATAAGATAAAAAACCTCTGTCTCTTTCACACGTTCTTTCTCAACTTGGATACGTTTTCCTGAACTACTCGTAACTTCTAAATATCATTAATTAAATGCAATGCTTCTAGATTTAATGGGAAATTGAATTAGAGCTTCAGTTCGCTAGTTTTACTTCTTTTTTAGGAGGCACTTGTGGCAATCCGTCAGGCAATTTGACATATGCCTTGATTTGTTTTAATCCAATCAGATATAAATATACTTTTTTGAAGTAGGCTCTTACAAGTTATTTTGAAATGTCATTTTACAATTTAATACCCTTAATTTAAAGATATCACCGCTTCAAATTGTAGATTATGTTAAGTAAGTATACAGAGTAAGTATATATATTGCATCGAGGAGTGAGACAAGGGGACGTTATTTCCCACAAATTGTTCACAAATGCAATTGAGGATATGTTCAAGGCGCTGAACTAGAAAGGACGTGGCATCAACATCAATGGCGAATACATCTCTAACTTGAGATTCGCAGACGACATCGTCATCGTGGCAGAAACGCTTCAGGACCTACAACAAATGCGGCAGGCAGGAGCTGTATGCGAGTAGCCGGAGAAAGACCACAGTGGCGCGCACATGGAGAGGCCTATATCTAGCAGTGGACAAAAACGGGCTGATGATGTGATGTGATGTGATGTGAAGTATACAGAAATTGGATCCGACTCTTTCTAGCGAGTAAATTCAAAATAATATCAAAAAAATATTCTTACATTCATTCAGAATTAAACATCAACTGCTAGCAAAATATCAATATTTATATGAAGATATTTTTAAAACATTGATCCACCAACAAAGACTTGTCCCACCCATTTATAGATATTCATTTCCTTTAGAGACCTGTATATAGAGCACAGCTAAGTCAGATAAGTCAGGTGAACTTAAAGTGTAAAGTTACACAAGTTGTAAAAGACACAAATGTAAAAGTTTTACTCAAATTTTCCCATACAATTATTTTCTCAACGCGCATTTTATACAATTATAATAGTTATGCTCATAAGATACGTTATATAATATATCAATATTATATTATAATTATCTAATTAAAATTTGTTTGTTTGTAGACGGAATCACTGGAACTGATAATAATTGATAGATAATAGATAGATATTTTTGAAAACTAAGATGTTATGTGTTTTGTGCCCGTAGTTACACTGGCTCACTCGCCCTTCAAACTGGAAAACAACAATAGCAAGTATTGCTGCTTGACGGCAGAATGTAGTATCTTTGTGTAAAGATTAATTTTATTTGACAAAAATTAAAAAATGAAAACGGTATTACGAGAAGGTACTTTCATATCAATAAATTATATGATAAATTCCAATGGTCACACCATTGGAATTTATCATATAATTTTTTTAATATTTATAAGAAGATAACCAGAATGATACAATTTATTTATAAAACACAATTGTTCCACGGAAGTTCTTAAAAATAACTTACTTCAATACCCTTACAAAAAAATACCTGCGTCACACCCATAATTCTAATTTAGTTTTGTTAATGTTAACATGAAATTAACAAACTTGTTACATTTTAACGTAACAACACATTTGTTTTTTACAATGTCTATTATGTGACTTATAAACTAGATAAAAAATGTCATAAATTAAATCCATTAATTTAAATAATTTAGCCATGATCCGCCGTCGACACTTGTCTTTGGATAATTTTTATCCTTTGTAACATTTAATGGTCTGAAATAAACCGATAACTTTATTATTCAGAACTAGAAACGGAATCTAAAACAACGCAGCACTTAGGTTCATAAAAAAATAATTACCATAATGTAATAATAATAATAAATTTTGGACAACATCACATACTTTACTCTGATCCCATTGTAAGTAGCTAAAGCACTTGTGTTATGAAAAATCAGAAGTAACGATGGTACAATAAACATCCAGACATAAGACAACAACAACAAAACTAATGAACTTGTTTCTACATCGACTGGGCAGGAGGGAATCGAACCCGGAAGTATATACCACTCGACCGCTGAGGTCGTATAAAATAATCCTTTTAATAATGTAAGTAAATTATTAATTAAATATCTAAATTTAAATACTATGAGATACAAAGATAGGTTAGATTTTTGTCAGTTAAAAATATCTTACACATAACTTAGTCACCATAACCTATCAAGGTCATTGCCTCATGTCTAGACACTCTTAATATATAATTAGAGACCACAGTGACAGATTAATGCAGAAACGTGTAAAAAATTGATTTAAATAATTAATTCTTCGCATATTTTTTCTTCGACGTCTAGTTTGTGTGCATTACTGGGAATACGTAGGCTAATAATGCTTATTCGATTGTATTATTAAGTAGCTCATATATTTGTCCATATACTAATATTTAAAAGATATAAGAGAATAAAAAATAACTGGCCAGTAATATTATAAGACGTCATTGACGATTTAAAAAAAAATGTTTTACTTATAAAATAGTTTATAATTACTTCCCTCAGTCTATCAAACATCGACGATTGATAATTACCATAATCAGTAACAAAACTTATAAAATATTCAGCTCATATAAAGTATATAATAAACTATTAAAAAAAAAGTTTTATCTTACAACTGACAGCTATGTGCAAATTTTTATTAAGATTTATCAAAATAAAGGTTAAATACAAACGAAATAATAAAAAAAATATTTTCATTCAATTTATTATTTCTATCTGCTCCAATACTTAACTTTTATAAATACCTAGTTTTAAATGAAGTAAACATTTATAAAGTTTAACCTAGTTTTTTAGCTGAATGAATACATTGTGTATATTGTATTGATATATAACTTTTTAATTTCTCTAGATGGCTCTGCACTTAAAACGCGACGATGCAAAAATGATTGTCCAAGTTTACTTGAATAGAAATACAATTTTTAATTTGACATATCTGTATAAATATAATATATTTAATATACCAACAACAACAACAACAGCCTGTAAATTCCCACTGCTGGGCTAAAGGCCTCCTCTCCCTTTGAGGAGAAGGTTTGGAACATATTCCACCACGCTGTTCCAATGCGGGTTGGTGGAATACACATGTGGCAGAATTTCTATGAAATTTGTGGCATGCAGGTTTCCTCACGATGTTTTCCTTCACCGCTGAGAACGAGATGAATTATAAAGACAAATTAAGAACATGAATCAGCGGTGCTCGCCTGGATTTGAACCCGCAATCATCGGTTAAGATGCACGCGTTCTAACCACTGGGCCATCTCAGCTCTCCAACATAATTTTTTTAATTAATATACCAACTATATAAATATTTCCTTAGGATACAACTGTGGATCCCGCACAAACTTTCTTTGTAATGTTTCCATTGTCAAGCAAATTACATATAACTGACTACACGACTGACCATACCGAGTGCGTGTGTAGGCTGCCTTCCACTGTCTTATCTTTGTTATCTGATGCATATTTTATTAAATGTGGTTTGTTAAGCCTTTGACCTTGTTTAGATTTTAAAAATTATCTTATAAATCGATGTATGAAAATTTATGTCCGCGATTAATATTAAAATCGATCACTTTTTAAAATCAATATAAGTTTTATTAAAAATAACTTCAAGTACTTCAAATAGTTGATCTTATTATTATTGTTATATGTATTAAGTAAAATCATTGAAATTTCAATATAACTCGGTCAGGTGAATTAACGTTTTGTTTGCACCAGATAAAAACTACTGGAAAAAATGTGTTTATAGTTGCATTATTCATCTTGTACTTGATGAAAATATACATCGTGAGAAAACCTACATATCTATTCACTAATTTTCATTGGAGTACCTAGGCAGAATGAGTCCTTACCGTTCTCATAGCATAGCTTAGTATTTTCACTTTTCGCATTCGAAAAATTTTTCGGACTCATCGCAAAAATGACACTCACAAAGTTTTACATTTGTATGTGTAAAATTTTTAGTGTCTTGTACTGGGGCCTATATTGGCGAATTATCAATACCCAGTCAAGATGGCACAGTGATCAGAACGCGTGAATTTTAACTGATGATCGCAAGTTTAAGGCCAGGTAAGGACGATTGAAGTTTCTTGGGCTTGTGTGACGAAGGAAAACATACACGTTCCTAAGTTCAATGAAATTCTGCCACCAAACTTCATTGGGGCACCGTGGTAGAATAAGGTCCAGAAACCATTTCCTCAAAAGGAGAAGAGTCCTTACACCAGCAGTAGAACATCTATAGGCTGTAACTTATTTACTCTACTTATACATCAATACTAAGTATGGTTGTTAATTTTGAAAAGAGTGCGCCACAGTAACGTCTATAAAAAGGGGATAGCAACTTAGTTCTCAAGTTTGATGCCCTTAATATGTATTGGAATATAATATACCTTACACATTTAATATCTACGGACAGTGGCGACCACTTACCACGATGTGGCCAATTTGCTTCCGACCAATATGCAATAATAAAACAAAAGATCTATTCTGTCTCAGATAATTTAGTCGTTTGATTAATTATTATTCATAACATTAAAGACGTTTGAAATTCTTCAAATTTTCATCCGACCGTTATCGAGATAATAGATTATTTACTTACGTCATTGCATATTTGATTGTTTGTTTGTTTCCAACACTCGATTGTGCGATAGATTGGTTTACAAAACACGTTTCAGGTTAGTCTTGCTGACGATATTAGTGACGTCACACCGCATTCTGTACGAATGCATTTCTCTACAGTACACGTGTAGAACAATTTTGTTTTAATCAATTTATTGTGAAGTAAAATTGATAGGGACCTATATGTTATGGTGACCAACTATAAAATCTATATTCTATATTAATATTATGAATGTGGAAGTAACTCTGTCCGTCTGTCTGTCGCTCTTTCACGACGAAACCGCTAAACCGAATATTATAAAATTTGCTATGAAACAAACTTGAACCCCCAAAACGCGAGCCAAACCGCGGGCGACTACTAGTACTACATAAAAAATACTTCTTACTCGCTTCCAAGCACAAGGTACCAACGTTTTAGTTCCAAAGGTTGCAAGCCCATTGATAATGTAAGGATTGATTAAATACTTCTTACAGTACCAATGTCTTTGAGCGATGGTGATCACTTAACATCGGGGTCAACAAGGGTCAAAGAATATAACCAAAAAACTACACCAGTCCCCGATATTATTTATTCCGCTATTTGACGGTAGAATAATACCTATATATTGTATCGTGAAGTTATATATAATATTTACGGACAAAACTGACTTATAATCATACAATATTATTATTTTTGTTTTATGTTTATACTAGCAACCCACCCCAGCTTCGCACGGGTGCAACACTAATATTAAATATTTTACAGAATGTCTTACAACGTTTACATTTTTTTGTACAAACTGCTTTGCCCCTGCATTTAAAATCTGTAATACTGTCGAAAATATTAAATCTCTAAATAACTTTTGAAAGATAATAAATCACATCGAATTTAAATTACACGCTGTGAAGGGCCATATGGATCTATATTAAATGCAGAATAGTTTTAATGTACGTTAGGTAAGGTGTTGACGAAAAATAAAATTTAAAACAGCCATTATTTCTCGTAAAAAGTAATGTAGCTCGTGTAAAGTAAAGATGAAAAGTGGTTTTTGTGGATCGTCTCTAAGAGATATGGAGTTATATAATTGCCATGAATGACTATTTGAAAATATTTTCAAAGTGTAAAATATTGTAGTACATTATTTTGGTCTATCTCGTAGGACTCAGCCAGAGTTTGCTATGTAAGCGTAACATAATGTATTTACGACGTCACATTAGAAACCTGTAAAATAATCAGTGTCTACTATATTGTGCATCTATTATACATATTTTTACATGGTGGTTGGGCTTTGTGCAAGCCTGTCTGGGTAGGTACCACCCACTCATCAGTTATTCTTTCGCCAAAGAACAGTACTCAGTATTGTTGTGTTCCGGTTTAAAGGTTGAGTGAGCCAGTGTAACTACAGGCACAAGGGACATAATATCTTAGTTCCCAAGGTTGGTGGCACATTGACGATGTAAGGAATAGTTAATATTTCTTACAGCTTGATTGTCTATGGGTGATGGTGACCTCTTACCATACCATACCATACCATAAAAAAATATAAACCTTCCGCTTGACTCAATCTATCTATTGAAAGGTCTTTATATATTTAGATATATTATAGATTATTATAAATATATACATGCAAAGAAGATAAAGAAGATATATGATAATAGTCAATAAAAATAAACAATTAGTCAATAAATAAATTAGCAAGTTTATTGCAATCAATTTATTAGTTTTATAAATTAAATCAAAGTGTTTTTATTTTTGCATTATATATATTAAATAAACATTTAATGTAAATTTATATTCAATGGCGATATTGAATTCGAAATAAATGTTAATAAAGTCCATCGTCGTATATTTAGGTCGCCTTGTTCTGTTTGTTTCATCAGCTATGAAATAATTTCTAGACTTAATCACAAGCGCATGTTAACGTTAGAGATAGTTGGATAAGATAAATTGATAAAAGTATTTTTATGGATTAAAAAAAAAATGCTCTTTAATTAGCTCTTGTAAGGGTACCGTTTATTAAATGGTACGATGGTATATATTTTATATCTGGTTATGCTAATTTTGACGCCTTGAATACTTTTTTCAATATAAAACGATTTATAAAAAAATAGTTACTGTAAATAACTTAGGCAAAGGCTATTTTATTACATGACAGCTTTTATGCCATACAAGTCCAGTACCAACTTATTCTTCGTGTGTCAGAATTAGTGACGTAACTTATTACTTAAGAATGACCAAGACATTTATTACACCCCTGAACACAATATTCAATTAAAGCAAGTACTACTGATAATTAGGCTCATAGTAGGCACAACCCACTGTTTGATTAACCCCACAAGAATTATTTTTCTATAAGAAACATTTTGAGTATCAGCTTGTAAATATGTAAATATCCGATCAACATATTATGGTAGTGTGGACATTATTCTACCACATTGCTCTAATTATGGGTTGGTGGTGTGACATGAGGCACATTTTCATTTGACATACATTGCCACTTGCCAGTGTCTTATATTATAATGACGATCAGTTGGCCCGTATCTGCCTGCATTTCAGAAATAAAAAAATAATTAAAAAGTAATTTATCCGAGACAATTATTTAAAGTAAGATACAAAACCGCCTTGCAAAAAATTTACCAAAATAGGACGTAAACCACTGCTATCCTTTAGTTTAGAAATGCGCCCACATTAACGTACTATGTATATCCCTATTTGTACTTTATGTAATTACAGTTGATTAGACAACCATAAATAAAAGAGACAATATATTGAAAATAGTTTCAATGTTGGTAGGACTGTGAAAGCCCGTCTGGGTAGATTCCACTCAACTGACGTTCTACCGCAAAATAACAAATTTTAGTATTGTTGTTGAGCTGAGATGGCCCAGTGGTTAGAACGCGTGCATCTTAATCAATTATTTCTGGTTCAAACCCAGGCAAGCACCGTTATATATATGTGCTTAATTTGTGTTTATAATTCATCTCGTGCTCGGCGAAAGAAAACATCGTGAGGAAACCTGCATGTGTCTAATTTCATCGAAATTCTGCCACATGTGCATTCCACCAACCCGCATTGGAACAGAGTGGTGGAATATGTTACAAACCTGGCCTTAGCCCATACATATTATTTCTTATAATACTAATGCCAATAGGTGATCAGGAACTCGGTTCGGCACAATTAACAAATTCCAAGCCAAACATATTTATAAGACTCTATTATAAAATACGTTTCTGAACATGAACCTACATTACAATTTTTCACGTGTCAGATTATATTGACTCACAATTATTTTTAGTACAAGTTACAATCATCATCTTTCATAAGAAATTCTATCAATGGTCGTTGTGGCCATTTACAATGTAAGCGATTCTGCAATTAAGTGAATTAGAGTAGTGTTGTACAAGCGATTATTTCACTAGAATTAAAAATGGATCCTTGCGTGTAAAATAAAGCTACAATTACAAATAAGTGTGAGACAACAAAGTTGTAAGTAATTGAAAAAATCAAAGCCTATTTATATTTTGAAAGTACCAAATGGCAAAAAATATAAAAATCGGTTAAATTATGTTAAAGTTCATCATTCATCAGTTCATTCATACAGTATTACAAAGTGTGAACGGTCAAATTATAGATTCATTATTCCTGGACAAGTAACGTTGAAAAGACAACATTGAGATATTTTTTGCCAATTCAACAAAGGTGTGATGTTTCACTATTTGTTCCATCACCACAGACTATTAAATCGATATCGCTCTCAAAATCAACACATGGGGAACAAATAATCTTATCACTTCGTAGTTACGACGGAACACAAATACAGACATCAATAATTTCAACAGCTGCCTGTCAAAACAGCTTTTATTAGGAATAAAGGTGTTTACAGACAAAAGTTCATTTATACAATAAAAGCGCGTCTGACCGTATCTTTTGTTCCATCTTTTTATCTATTTTGTAATCCCAATATCGAATTAAATTCATTATAATGTAGACTGATTCTGTATAGAGAACTGACAGTGACATAAGCGTTTTATTGAGATAAAAACTTATTAAGCTTTGTAATATAGACTATTACAATTTTTACAAGTGTTATTGAAATAAATACAATAACTGTAGACCATTCCCACTTTAGTAGGGTAGCTTCACTTAACTTAATGTATTTTATTAAATGACGATGTAAAAGTGCTTGTAAAAGCCTATTTGAAAAAAGTATATTTTGATTTATTTTTAAATACTGATGATTTTAACTGTGTCGTATATTTTTGTCGGATATGTTTTATTCGGGATTACCGCTTGTAGATAGCTTATCGGTTAGAATGCATGCATCTTAACCAATGATTGCGGATTCAAACTCAGGCAAGCACTAATAATTTTTCATGTACTTAATTTTTGTTTATCATTCATCTCGTGTGGCCTTCAACGAAATTCTGCTGCATACGTATTAACCAACCAACCCCTATAGAAGCAGTGTAAATCTCGAAAAACTCCACAGAGATGTATTAACAGCCTATTACAGTATGCAAGAAATAAAAAAGGGAAACTAATTATCTATCTCACTATAATTCATCTTGCCCTGCCTCGGTCAAGATAAAACGTCAACGTGGTTAAATCGTGGACCAAAACAAAGCCAGTATATAGTAGGTTTTGCATGTCCAGTAGTCTGAAATTTAGTTGTTGACACTGTTTACACTCTCGAGGGTCTTAAGATCTTGTCGTATTTGCCCTCTCCGAATAAGAGAGTGCGGTAATAGCAAGTGAAAATATAATATTTCCTGTGGAGTGTGGTATTAACAATAACAATATAATAATTCCTGTGCAATTGGTTAATATCTCTTAAGAGTAGACGTTGAGGTATCTCGAAAAATAATAGTCTAAATTAAAAAGTATTCTGCTTATCATAGTTAAGTATTTAAAAAACGCTTCAAATAAATATGTTACGTAGTCTCAGTCTTCTGTATAAGCACAAAATTTGTGCGTTTATTTTCTTCTTGAATTATTATCGATGTATATATTTATAATATTAATATTATGATTATGATTCTATTTTTAAACTCGGAACAATAGTGCAAAAACTAGCTTCAAAGGCAAAACCGACGTATCGGCTTCTTTATTGCTATACATAAATAAATAATTAAACAGAGCTGTCATTTTATTTTCGATGATATATTTGACATTAATTTATTCGAAATATAAATATTAAAAAAAATTAATGTTGCAAGAAGAGTATGTTCTTATAGTCTATTCGATCTCAAGAAGATTAAAGCATAATAAACAACAATGACTTTGAATGGAAACGATATCATCTTGAATGTATGATATACGTTATGGATTCGCGAAAAAATGAAGTTTTGAATGTCGGCGGAGATGTTATCGGACGTGGTTATAAGTAGTCAAGTGGAATAGTATTGTGTCTTATATCAAGATATTTAATTCATCAAGAATTGTACGTAGTACACTTTCGCACAGCTATAAGACAATCGCATGGGATACTTTGATCTAAGTCTATCTTTTTGGTTCTTCGAATGCAATAGAGTATAATAGAGTTAGAATTTAGTAGTATAACTGATAATTTATTTGTTTAATGTTTCATTTTAATAATAGGTACAATGAGCAATACCCTTTTCTAGATCCATCAACATCCATGCTCAAGACCTTTCTTACAAAAACAACAAAACAAAAACCTGTAAATTTCCCACTGCTGGACTAAGGTTTATTTTTTCTTTGAGGGGAAGGTTATGGAACATATTCCACCACGCTGTTCCAATGTGGTAGGTGGAATACACATGTGGCAGATTATCTATGAAATTACGCACATGCAGATTTCCGGACGATGTTTTACTTCAACGACGAAAACGGGATGAATTATAAACACAAATTAGGCAAATTAATATTCAGTAGTTCTAGCCTGGATTTGAACCCGCAATCATCGGTTAAGTTACAGTTCTAACCACTGGGCCATCGTTATAACAACAACATGGACTATGTATATAAATGATCCTATAAGCAGTAAGGAGCGTCTTATTCCGTACTTTAACTGTATCTCGAGGGTGGTTTCCATAGAGCACGTTGTTAGCGCGCGCACCCGCCAGAACGCTGTAGGAAGTCGTCGTTTATCTTCCACCGTACACCTACGAGCAGTACGGACATTTATTTATCATCAATATTGTTAATATAATTAAAAATATAACGATCGTATATATTGATATGAAAGTGATTCAGAGTATTATTAAAACAACATTGACATTTTTAAAAAAATTACATGCATAAAGCCGTAATAATTTTTTTTTTTTATTAATAAATTTTATCATTTCTAAATTAACCTCTATAATTTAAGATTTTTGGAAATTACTATGAGTACTTTGATTCGTAAAAATTAATATTAACTGATTCTCTGATCGATTTTATTAGAATAAATATTTCACGAATGGTATATTAAATGTTCTCAATCTACTTATCCAAAAATGCTTTTGGCTTCTAATTTTGATGTTGTTGTTTAATCAACTGTTTTCTAAATTTCTATTGTTTTTTGTCCCCGTGCATAAATATTCATTTTTACTATTGCTTACTCTTTTAAAACATTATATAAATATACCTTATTTTATGAAGATAGATTCAATTTCTCAAGTGATAAAAAAGTTAAAATGAATCTCACAATATTTTTTGTATGAACGTTCGTTTCAGAAACTTTCGATCACATAAAGTAAAGTTACACGTGTTATGTTAGAACATTATATCAATGACGTCACTAAGCCGTGTAATTAAAACCTCTTTAGACGAATTATTGTTGTACATTAAATTATGCTATTTCCTATTAGTTAAGTTTTTGTTACATTAATATAGGAAGTTTAACATCCTAAGATTCAATTAAATTATGTAATTTAATTCAATAATATTTAAAAGAGGAAGGATATGATAAAATTACAAGCCTATTTGAGCAATTAATAGATTAGAGCTTAGATAACTCGGGTAATTGTAATAAGGACCAATAACTTATGTTATAATTAAAAAGTTGACTTAATTTTGACTTAAAATGACATCGACAAAAAAAATCTTGTATTAAATGAATTTCGTAATTAATTCTATAAGGCTTTTTAGGCAAACTTTTATAGCAAATATAACATAAATATATTTAGTATATATTGATTTTATGTCTGCGTAGTAATATCAAAATGAGTTCATTTTAATTTCATCAATTAGCTCCTACCGGTGGAAACAATAAATTTATATCGGAATCAATTAAAATATTAATGTTAATAATAATTTGAGTTTAAAACTAAAGGCGTATAAATAGCAATCCATCGAAATTACATATATTCTATTTAAGTAATCATAATTTTGAACTATTAATTTGAATGAGTAATCAAAGTTTATTCAATATAGAGTTTGGTTATAGACAATTTGTTATAAGAGCTTCTTTGTCATACTTTAATGAATTGAATGATATTTTGTTGACGGTACTTATTTTTTAACGCTTAACAATGATGTACTGTTTACAAAACAAATATTAAAATCAATGTTTTTATTTTAGTTTTATTTCATAATATAACAAAGTATATACTATTTTTTTATTGTAAACGACCGTTTTGCTCGTTAGTAAGTATGGATGCGCGTGGCGCCTCCACGCTCTAAGAAACCCAGAGTCATTACAAGTCTGTGACCCGCAAGTAACATTACTGGACGTTACTTGTGAACAAAACCTTATTTCTTCAAATGCTTATGTGAAAATGTAATTAATGATTTGTAAAAGCTCGCATCGCAATTATGCATGTGAAAGGGCTTTGTTGCATTAAACGTACAGGAGCACACGATCACAGCACGTTAATTAAACAGTCTTTTGTTTTTTCATGGGAAAAAAAGTATCAAAGAGGAGAAGAATGCAACAAGACTGAGGGTATCTAGTAATAATGTCAAGGAAATTCTAGCCGTGTCTAATTATGTCGAACTTAGTGTCTAACGCCTATATTTCCGCATATGAAGATATATTCAAGGATAGCTATATAAATAACTTGTTCAATAAAATGTCCTACTGTGGGACTTTAAATAAAGACTTCATCTTGATAATGTTAGGAGGTTGATTCCACGAAACTTCTTTAAGGCGAATGCAGATTAGTGGTATCAAATGCAGCCGAATTTTATTCGACACATGCAGGCAATTCTACTAGCATATTGTCACTTTGTTGTTATTGTATCGAATGGTCATCATTAAGCCGTTTTTTATTGTACACAACGTACCTGTTGACATTTCGTCGAAGTTAAATCGGAATTAAATCTTAAAAAGTGTAACTACTTAGTTTCTTCCCGGTTCTTCGCGGCAGAATCTACTTTCCGAATGGTGGTAGCTTCACTTAATTTTAAAATGACAATTCATAAGTGCATGTAAAAGCCTACTTAAATAAATTTTATTTTAATTTGATTTGATAATATAATGAAGTAGGAATGTATGTTTGCAATTCCATTCGTACGGTAGCTGTTGTAAATTAGTAGAATTGGCCCCCAGCTACGATTCAAGTGAGGTTTATTTTGTGAGGTCGAGAAGTATCGTAATTTAGTGGAATTGCCCCAGGTTTCATCCTTTGATGAAGCACAAGAATAATAATAATTTCAAATTGTATGCAAATAATATTATTGTTGCTTACTTGGATTTGACCTTTTATTTACGCTTTCGTTACGCAGTGGTTAAATTAACTTTGGTTCCGAGTCCGGCACCAAACCGTCTCGGCGTCTTGCTTACTTCATTAAAATTAAATCGAAAGAAAGTCAGAATCGTTTATGAATGTAATACTTATAATATGAAAATCGAGTCAACATATCGAGACATATAATCGAATACAAAATATCGAATCTTATAATTGTAAAGTGAAATGCAATAGACATACAATCGTAATTACTTCTGTAGTATTTTTTTAAAGATGAATGTGTTTTATTATTACTTGTTATTTATTTATAGGGAACTGAACCGTTCAATGATTCAATTGAAAAGCAACAATGCTATAAATCGAACCCTGATTATGATAATTTTTAAGAATTCACCCTCGGTAATGTTGTGCATCGAGTAATGGCCGTCTTTGAGACACTATCAGACAACACCGGCGCGTGCGCACTCACCACGTGGTCACGTGTTAGAAATGCCAATGAGTCGAGATTGTTTACGTCAATATTTTTTTTAATATTAATTTTTTTTTTATTTTATTGTGCCAGTGACGTTATTTTGTTAAGCAAGATAATAATTTTTAAAATGATTAATTTTTATTAATTAATTTTTATTACTATTATAATAAAGTGATATAATGATCTACTTCAGATGCTATGTGAAGCTAATCAATAAATCAACAAAGCTGACCGATGCATTTTATAAAACGATAGCTAACAACAAGACTGTGACATAATTGGCTGTGTAAAATTAAATTACGCTGCAACATTAATTGAAAAAGAAAAAAAAAAACGCGATAGCACATCACTAGTTGTCGATGGTACAGTAAATACGCGGGGAGGGGTACCTAACCTTGGATGCGCACGCAGCTGCGCCGATGATCACCTGCCTGGCTGCCGCCATATTGCCTTCCAACAAGTATATCGCAAAACATACAAAACATTTTAAATACATTTTCGGTAATAATATGTCACTTGTAATGTAGCAACGAAGTTTGCTCGATAAGACAATTTTTACTTAAAAATTAACGTCGGCCTCATAATACGTATGTTATTTTATAATATTAATTTATAGATTATTTGTTTATAAAGGTTTTTATTTATTTTGGAATTATAAATTCGGACCTTAGGCAAAATTTTAGACACGTTTTTTTTTTTAATTATTCAAAATTTTGTGCGTTCATACGAAACTTAAATTCAAAAAAAGAATCTGATTTTTTAATTTTATAATTGTCTCCTAAGTTTTCGTCCATGCCAATATGGCGCCGTAAACCCATTCACTCGGTACACGAGAAAGGCGGGAAAAATTACGATTGATAACTCAATTTATACTTGACAACGCATTTTTAACTAAAATCACTCAATTACATTCGCTATTATAATATCTTTGGTAAGATAAATGACACGTAATTATTTAATGTTTTGACAAGTATTGATGTACATCGTTCGAAATTTTTCAAAATATTTATTTAATATTAATTTAATGTCAACAATTTATTAAAAACTAAACGCTGGTATTCGTTTATAAAAAAATTTATAGCGCTACCAAAATAAGTGACGATAATAAAACAATGAAATAAGTTATGTTGTTGGCCTTCATTACATGAACTTTACCTTCGATATACTCGAATTATTCAATCGAAATATCTCTGAATTCGTATCAATGACAATTGAAGCGTTGAAGATTGAGAACAGAAACACAAGTAAACTGGTTCTCATATTTATAATATCGCAACTGTTAATTGTAAGTGCAAAATGTTGTACGTAATAATTTTGTACTTGACACAGAGCGTTTTATTAATATTCATATTTTTTAGTTAATTAATGCCTGTTAATGACACACGGCAGGACAAAGGCATTCATTTCAAAAATAACTTTTGGAAGTTATTCCAAAACTCATATTCACGATTTTTTCTCTAAAAGCCGAAAACAAACTTATCTTGACAGTATCAATACACAAACAGCATATGAAAACTCTTTGGAACTTGGAACTCCTTGCCAAGATTTGTAACAGTGGCCTGTCACTATGATTCCACGTATTTTCTCCACCCGTCTCTCATAAACAGTAAAAAAGTAAAAGTAAAGTAAAGTAACAGCCTGTAAATTTCCCACTGCTGAGATAAGGCCTCCTCTTCCATTAAGGAGAGAGATTGGAACATATTCCACCACGCTGTTCCAATGCGGGTTGGTGGAATGCACATGTGACAGAATTTCGATGAAATTAGACACATGCAGGTTTCCTCACGATGTTTTCCTTCACCGCCGAGCACGAGATGAATTATAAACACAATTAAGCACATATATATAGTGGTGCTTGCCTGGGTTTGAACCCGCGATCATCGGTTAAGATGCACGCGTTCTAACCACTGGGCCATCTCAGCTCTCATAAACGCTTTATAATAATTAAAAAATATCACAAACAACTCTTTTTAAAAGAAAAAAAGGTAAATAAACAATATTTGGTAGCAAATTGACGCGATATCATTGGTTGAGAGCTTGATTAATTAATGACATAACTGTTATCGGAATTTTGGAAGTAAAATGAAAGTGAAAATAGTAGTTACATTCAATAGTAGTGTATTGTAAATAAAGATATATCAATCATAAACTATAGTACAGAATAGGGCTGAGTTATTAGCAAGACGCATGAAATACATTAATCTAAGGTTTTGTTATTATCTTTCTTACTTCCATTGGAATATGTTCCAGGCTATATGTATTCAAATTATTCACTTGAAATCTAAATGACTGTATATCCTCATACAACCGTAATTGGTAAAGGCATCGAACTTCCCAAATATGAATACCTGCACCCTGATAACGACACCTGCCTTTTGCATTAGCTACGTTTTTTGTGTGCAAGGTGTTTGCTTTCATTTGAATTTGGGACATTAGTGTCCGATTATCATAAAAACATTCACTTTATTTTATCAACTGTTACACATTTAATATATTAATAAAATTATTTTAGAAATGTTATAAGTACTTCATTTACGAATTTTATTACATCTGCATATTTTTGAATAATTTTACACGCGAACGAGTGAAATATTTTAGGTGGTAATATTTCTTAAGCCGACGCAACACATTCGCTTGTCGACTTCGTAATTTTCGTCAATTGTATTTACCGAATTAGTAGTAGTAGTAGTAAACTTGTCCGTATATAGTTATAATGAATACTTTGATTTCAGAAGTCGCGTTATCAATAGTTTTCGAATCATTACAAAAGTCTGGCGTAAACATTAAGATATATGTATATAAAAATACAACAATCAGGAAGACACATACATAATATGGTTACTTATAATAATATCAATAGTTATAGTTATATCGATAGAATTATACTTACTACGATATTTTATTTCTTTTCTTTATAATCACTCCTAATATCAATGTCATACTAAATAAAAATATATTATATTAAGGTGATAGTATTACCTGAAATATCAGTGAGTTAGCAAATCACCAAATTTTAGAAATGGTCTTTAAGGCTTTTTATTGGTAGTTATGGACTAAAATCTTAGAAAAAGTTCTTCAAATAAAGTTGTCTATACCAGAAGTGATGACTTAACATCGGGAGGTCCATTTGCTGACGATTAATAAAAAAAAAATAAAAAATACGTGACACCGATTACCGCTGCGGTTTTTTCTCGATAATGTGTCAAAACCCGCATACTAAATAGAAATATATACTGCAAAGGTAGCCTTGGTGGTCTCAAGCTGTATTCTGAACACCATTAAACAGCAGGGCGTCATGTGATGCTGGATTCATATACAAGCTACGGTTAAACAATTCGATCTTCCGAATGTTGAATTTAATTAAGAATATCGAAAAGTATTTCGTTAAAGAATTAATTAATCTGGGTCACGTGTGAAACAATTCGAACTTAAACGAGTTATCAGTATTTAAAAAAATATATCCTTGTTCCAATTACACTACTGATTAAAATGTTTCGCGTGTTAACATCAAAGCAGTATTTGTGTAAAAATGTTTTAATTGGAAGTTAATTTATAAGCGTAGACTTGGAGTACTTACATGTGAAATGGAAAGTTTTGTATTTGATGTAATCTTTCTTTACATAGCAAGCATTAAACGAAGTCGCTTATCGCTGTCTATCCCTATGTATGCTTCGATCATTAAAATTACACAACGGATTTTAATGCAGTTTTTTATAATAGATAGAGTGATTCAAGAGGATGGTTTTTGTATATATTAATAAATACATTATTTGCGCTTACATTGCAAAATCTGGCTGAATCTGATCTATTTACTATTATATTGGACCCGTGCGAAGCCGGGGCCGGTCGCTAGTACTAATCATAAAGAAGAAAAATTTTGTTTGTATACATTGCTCTGGAACTAATATTCCTATTATAAAAGGTAGAAAGCCTCACTATTCCTATGTACAATATAAATTACTACAGTATAATACTGGGATCGATAGTTAAGATGACGTATTGTCATAACTCCAAATTAGTGAATTTATACACAAACACAAATGAAGTAAGCCTGTACAGAATGATTAAATTGTAGTATTAGTTAACATATGTATCTATTATAGTACATTATTATGATATATGTGTCATCTCATTATTTGTTTCCCTAATATAGAAGTAATACTATTATAAAGGCTCAAGCGAAAAGTTTTTTTAATGCGAACTGAAAAATCCTAAGTTCATCGCGTTCAAACAAACGATTCAGCTTCGTATATTAATAGACGTATTTTCTTAAAATCATCTGAAATAACAGCAACCAATCCGAACGTTTTATATCAAGCAGAAAATTGTAAGGGTAAAACTTTTTGTCCGTCGAAAATCCATTTTTTTCCGTTAAAGGGTTTATAAGCAGATGTCAAGAAGGTACCGAGAATTAATGATCTTTGAGTTTTTGAAGGATTGTTTGTTGTGTTCGCCTACTGGTTTCCATTGTGTCCCAACAATTGGTCTGTAATGCCGGCTTTTTACTTTAAGATCACGTATCTTCTGTAAGACGTACCAGCTGTACAATGTTAATAACTTAGACCAGTTATATGCACAACAAGCCTTTGATATAACGCTGTCAATGATGTTTGCCACGTCTATTGTCCTAGAGTTATATGTATATCTATCTATACATATAACAAAATTAAAGTGTCTGTATGTAATATTAAAATAGCCCTTTTTTTACTCAATGCAAATGCAATACACGATACATACACCAAATTAACATTTTTTCCAATTTTGTCTGTCTGTTTGTTCCGGGTAATTTCTGGAACGGCTGGACCGATTTTAACGGGTCTTTCACTGGCAGATAACTAAAATAATAAGGAGTAACTTAGGCTACAATAACAAACAAATTGTTAAATTACAAAGCGTACAAGGTCACGGGCACACCTAGTATCTTATAAAACATAGGCATTCATTCAAAGTTTTTGAAGAGAAACTTCATTGAATGTGACAGAATAAAAAGGTCACATTTGAGTAGAAATTAATAAGTAAATTTAACATTTCTGTTACTACACAGTTGCACGTGTTATTCGTACCTTAAGTGGCTGTCTGTCCGAGTGTATTTTTAGATCAGTTAAGTATATTTATAGCTCTTTTTGACAGTGACATTGAGAATATGTAATTATTAAAAAAAAGTCCAAACTGTGGTAAGAAACAATTATTGCTTAAAATAAAATTAGGTGTATTTTATATTGTATCAATTCTACCCAGCTAATGAATTAACTATTTAAGGCAAGCTATTGCCTTATCAATATACCGATTCACATTAATTTAGACTCAAATAATGACTACATAACCGTAAGGCTTGACTATACTACGAGCATATATTTTACTATATACACAATCTTAATTATCTTAAATATTATATAACCTGACCATAAATACTGAAGTATACTCTAACTCACATATGATCTGAATTTCTTCTTTATTTATCAAAATAAAAGTTATAGAATAAAAAATAATCGTACTATAAAGGTCTGGGTTTTCTCAACTACACCACAATCAAATTATTATTTTTTTATCGACCAATCGAATTGAAGTTAACAATCACCAACCAATCAGTCATTAGCAAAATTACGTGAGACGAGAATTTTATTTATCTATAAATAATAAACTCGCGAACTACCTGATAGATAAGAAGATTATCGGTAATTTAACAGTAAAAGGTATATGAGGATACGGTTCGGTTTTTTTATTTATTTATTTTATATAAAGGTGTTTATAAGTGAAACCAGTTGGAGGCTCGTTTGCATACCACAATGTACCTATAGCATTTTATCCATTTTTAGCTTGAACTTTTATTAATTGGTTATAAGATACTGCTTACTTGGAATAATCATTTGATATATATTTATGCTCGCTTGGACAATCTTTGAGCATTATCATATTATTTACCTGAATGCTTTTTTTAATTGATAATAAATTAAATGCATTAAAATTATACAGTATCATATGTCATACGAAATTTATTAAAACAAAAAGGTACTGTAAAAGAGCATCCAAAAATTCGACATAACACAAAAATAAATACAAAAGTACGTATTTAAAAATGTCAAAGTCGACTCGGACAGGGCGAGTTAAAAGCGCGTAATATTTTGAGCGCGTGCGCAGGCGCACACCTGTACGGAATGTAACGGGACTACATGTTTCGCCAAGTTATAATTAATCAAGAAAATTTTCAAAGCTATCTTGAAATCGTCAACCTTCCTATAATTAAGCTCAAATAGCCCTCTTTATGAAGTCAACAAAATGGATTATAAAAATAATATTTATATTAACGATACAATTACAAAAATTATATCTTACACTGAGGCAATATTAAAAAAAAAAATTACAAACTAATTTTAATATTAAAGTAACTTTATAATTTATATGGATGAATAAAGTTAGATCATTATCGCAGGAAATAAAAAAAATAGTATTAAAATGAACGCAACAGTTGCCAAACTAACGGCCAGCTTATACGAGAATATTAAAAAAAAATATTCTCGATCCTTTTCAATTATAAAAAATAATTTAATATTTTTATTTCCTACCGATAAATATAGATGCCGATACACTTATCATATTTACCTATACGAGTATCATAACTTTGTTGCTTGAATAAAATCTATGGGATAATTATTCAAGTAGACATCGTATGGATGCTTTTTTCAATCAACCAAACTTAATTATGAGATGGAAACACGCAATCGCACTTACAGCTAATTTGCTAGTTGGTACAGTCAGAAGCAAAAAGTTCATGTTGTTATGTCTTAAATACATATAATTACTCCACCTGCAAAAAATTTATACTAATATTATAAATACGAAAGTAATTCTGTTTGTTTCGCTGTAATGACTGGACCAAATTTGATGAAATTTTATATGAAGGAAGCTTGAACCCTAACTAAGGCATACTTTTTTATACTTAACAGCTGACCACCAAGGCCTAAAATGCGAGCGCCGCGGGTGACAATTAGTAATATAAATCGAACATATGTTATTATATACATTTCCTAGAATTACTAGGAATGTGGGCCTGTTACAGCCTATCTTGGTGGTTCCATTAACTCATCTTATACCCTGATGGTGTTTCATTTTGAATAGAGAATGAGCCAGTGTAATTTCTGAAGACATAAAAGTTCTTCATGTCCAAGGTTGTCGATGTTCGTTCACAGAGTTGGTGGTATGATAAATTATGTCTTAATACTAGTTGTCGCTCGCGGCTTCACTCGTGTTTTAGGGGATTGGTCAAGTTTTAGGCATTAAAACGCTTTCTTCCTTTCTTCGAGTTCAAGTTTGCTTCACACCAAATTTCATCAACTTCGGTTCAACGGTTCGGTTGGGAAAGAGCTACAGACAGACAGACAGAGTTACCTTCACATTTATAATAATAATATGAATAAAAATCCTAGAATATTTCAAGATGCCATTAACCATTGTCGTCGACATCTAAGTCGGAGTCGGAGACTTTCGTTACCACAGTATACAAACCATATTTAATGGGTCGTGCTTCTGGGCATAATACTACTTATATTGTAATAAAATAAAAAAAGACGTGATATAGATCTATACTTCATATTTAATATAAACTCCTGTGCTTAAACTCCAGATACGTTTATAATAGTTATCAATACCATATAACTTTTTATATAATTGCGTTTAAATCAACTCTCAAACATCAACTGTTATGTACATATCGATATATTTTTTGACCAAACCTCCCCACTGAGGTTACAGGAAGATTTATAAGATACTTCGCTAGCAGTAGTACGTGTACAGATCTACGAATACATCTTTTTGAGCAAACCTCCCAAGGTA
Organism: Vanessa cardui; assembly: GCF_905220365.1. Taxonomy (NCBI): domain Eukaryota; kingdom Metazoa; phylum Arthropoda; class Insecta; order Lepidoptera; family Nymphalidae; genus Vanessa; species Vanessa cardui. The sequence goes on from NC_061143.1 coordinate 8,627,906, forward strand.
GACTACAGGAAGAGTTATAAGACACTTCGCCATCAGTCGTACAGGCATGGACCTTCTTCAGCCGCTACTCATCGTAAGACATACCGAAATACTTGAAGTGCCAACAATCGGGGATATACATATGTATCGGATCACAGGTGACTTCGTAAGTCCTGTTAACCTTAACCAACTCCGACCCATTACTTACGAGTATATCCAATAATAAAAATGTTAATTAATTTAACAATTTACTACAACGATTAAGGGTATTCTACATTAAATGGAAACCGTATATTTCGTTTTTGTACCGTATATTTCCCTCATTATCTTCATTTCCCATATAACAATACCTAATTACATTTTACAGCATCGATACAAAGAAACATAAAGCCATAATAACAACAATATCTGCAGTTGTCACATTGACAGTACTTAACTTTGGCTCATATTGACCACAATATCGAAAGCTTAAGGTCGGTCTTTGACAGTTACGAACAAGTATCGAGCTATCGAGCGCATGTTTTGGTGTCCAGGAGATTAATACAAGCAGCTGCGTCTGACGTCACATGCATGCATTACTGCGGTACTGCGGTATTCCAAAAAAAATAAGGAATTCTGTATTTATGTACTAGTATTCTTTATGACATGGCACATAACCTGTATTCTTGGCTATTTTATACCTTGTGTGGAAATGCGTTGGTGACTGCGCTCGTGTCACCGGTGAAGATTTTGGACCACTCCTTGGTTTTTATTTAAAATGAATCTCGTCAGGAAATCAGCATGCGTTAGATGACAATCTTGCATATGTTTATTATTTATAGAAAGTATTATTAGAATTAATAGAAATTTAAAAATACAAACAATATAAATACACTTCAATTTTTAAATATAATACCGTATTTTTCTAATTTCATACTTTGTGCTGATTTTAGACTCAATTATAAGTAGTAATTTATCCTATGAACAAATATACAAAAGACACGACACATTACAGACTTATTATGAATACATGCTGTAAGACGGCTAACCAACACATTGCTTAAATGAAATATAGCTCATTTAGAAATATCATTTCTGCTTGACAATTTATCAATTGTATGTAATATGTTAAGTTATAGCTCAAAACTGTACTTTAAGTGGTAAAAAGAAAAATGGTAAGCTTATGGCGGTTTTTATTGATAGAACAAACATTTTAATTATTATTTAAAACCAAGATGGCACAGTGGTGAAAATACGTGGTTAGCCGATGATCATGTTGAACCTGCAATCATCAAACCTGCAGTCACTGAATTTTCATTTGCTTAATTTGTGTTCTAGAGTGGAGACCGCGTCTTGGCAAACGTAGTGTCGGACGTTCTCGGGCATGGTGGAGTGACGACTTACGCAAGACGGCTGGCAGGAGCTGGATGCGAGTAGCCCAAGATTCTTGGGCCAAGAACGATCACAGTGGCGTGCAGGAGAGGCCTATGTCCAGCGGTGGACGAACATGGGATGTTGATTGAAAATTTGTGTTTATAATATATTTTGTGCTATACATTAAAGGAAAACTCCGACAATAAATTCCGCCATCAAGCCGCATAAGAAGAGGGTCATAAACTCCAAATACCCTTCTTCTGGAAGGAAGAGGAGTCTTAAGCCCAACAGTGGTCCATTTATAGACTGTTAGTTTACTATTTATATAAATATATCGATTCATAAATGCTTGTTCGAGTATAAAAAAGATCATTTCGTAATAAAAAAAAAGAATTGTTTACAAGAAACTTCACTAAATTTACAATGACACAATTATTTATTTCACGTAATACAAAAACAATTTTTATATTTTCTAAAGGCGAAGAGAAATATAAATCAAAAATAAAATACTTTAATGTTTCGTACATATATATATACAACATGTAGGCTTTTAGTTAGGGGCCATATTCATTATCGACTTTACCTATAAATGTGTCTTTGTCTTTCACACGTTAAATTAATAGTGTCAGAATGAGATAAATCAGTCTTTAACGAAATACGTGCTAAATTGTTATGCGTAAGGCTGTTAAGAAACTATCATTATGAAATTTCAAAACTTTACCCACGATCTGAAGATCTTATGGACATTTTTTGTTCGAGTTCCGATAAAAATCCATTAAACGGTTGTTACCAAGCCCTTTGATACAAAGTATGACATAGTCTTCTATAAATCTCAGTACAAGTTTCCTTATACAACTAAGTATGGCATTAATATACAATGCACTGGTTATTACGATAGGTTTCATACCGTTACTGACTCTGACTGATCTCAACGTCTGTGGGTTACATCACATATATACGTTATCATATTAATTTATTGGAGCATTAAAATTATATACTTCTTTAACGTAATAACTAGTAAAGTCACTAATTTTAACGTTCTCGTCTGAATTAGATACTATATGATGATGCTAATATTACAGACGTCAAAACCTTCCACCAATGTGGCAGAATTTTGCCTCATGTTGTTTTTTTTTTGTCTCATCACTTCAATTCATTAAATTTCTTATAAACGTTATCTATGCAGAGTGCTATAAATTTGTTTTAATTTATTTATATATAAAAAGTTAATAGAATTTATTTCGAGAAAAACAAATATTTCGTATATCCATAGATAATTTATAACATATTTTTTTTTGTATTTAGCTCTTTAAATATAATTTGTTCTTCGTATCTTTAAACATTTTTTTAAATCACCTACATTCTACAAAAAATATTAATAAGTACTCGCAACGCAACCGCTCTTGATAAAATCCGCCCCTATTACCGTATTGAGTAAACCTTCATTGTTTACAAACAAGTGATTGCGATAAAAGATAGAGCATATTTGTTTCCTTTCAATCTTTTATTATTAAGCAATTGAAGCGCTGCATAGATTACATGTTTAACCAAGCAGCTTGAAAATACATAATTTATTGTTTAAACTAAAACATGTTTGACAAATGATTTGTATTTCGAATTTAAATATTGAGTTACTGCTCTTGGAAAATATGCTATCATCTCATATATGTCATAATTACAAACTATAAAGTTACCGAAAATATATTCTTAACTGCATACAAAAACGGGGTATCTTTTAATTATCGCTCAAAGCGCTTTTTGGGCGAAACAAGTTTCTGGATAATGGGTGGTCCTCTCGGAGAGTGACACGTGCTGTAATGAGTATCGAAAGCCCATTCAAACTTCCGGGTTCACATTATAAATTTTTGGGCGAGCGAAGCTTATTATAAATAGGCTGAGGGCGTTGATGATCACAATATTTAATTATTAAAGTCGATTTAATTGCTCTGTAAAATCAATCTTACCAAGCAATGGTAACAACACGTGGTAGCGTGTCAAGCCAAGTGCTAGTAAGAGAACTGGCGAGCAGCACCGTGGGTAATTTTACACGGACCATTTGGAGCCACTTTTGACCCCCTCAAAATTCCAAAACTAGACTAGACAAAACTAGGCATAGACTACAGTACATTATAATAAGTTATGCAAATAAATGGTGTTTTATGTAGTTATAAATACATTCAGGACTGGCCATTATACTTGGCACCCATTTAGATCTTTCTTTCGTCATTGAAGTCATCAACTAAGGCCTATATATTAATATTGTACTTGGCTCTCATTTTACATTTATGTTTTGATGGGATCAACTACACTCCAAGAGTCCAACCTACATTAAAATCAACTTTAATACAGAAAATATCTAAACTAAAATCATATCTTTAGCTTATACATTGCTTAAGTCACAAAACCTGAAATGTTATACCGCATTGTAATGCGAATATAACCCCTACGTCTACCACTGGACGTGTAATATAGGGCGACAATTCTATAAGGAAATTACCACTTTCGTGCAATCGAATAGATATGGAGATATAGAATACTTTAGAAGGCTTTGTGCAAGCCCGTCTGAGAGGGTGAGTGGGATACTCATCAGATATTCTACCGCACAACAGCAGTGTCTCCAGTGTTGTTGTAATTCCATTTAAAGGGTGAGTGAGCCAGCGTTACTACAGGCACATGGGACATAACATCATAATTCCAAAGGTTTAAAACATCGGTTATGTAAGGAATGGTTCTTGCATAGCCATAGTCTAAGAGCGGTGATGACTAATAAGCATCAGGGGTCCAATTTTCTTGCCGATCCATTAGCGGTTCAATATCTTAATCATTAACAGTAACAGAAGAATTAGGCCCCAGAACAAGGTCTTATATCCGTGGACTGGCCTATTTATACATGTCTCCAATGTAATTTAAAATATAAACAATTGTAAATACATGTTAATACCCATATATCAATACAGTACATTATTTATAATTATACATATACTGGTATTCAATTATTTCTCTAACAAGGGAGAAAACGCTGTCTTTTTTTATTTAAATGAGCTACTTTTGTATCTAAAGTGCCTTTTGTAACAACAAAATAGTACTACATACATGCGTACATATTATTACTGTGAACGCCATTTGTCTAAGTTATTGATGGATGGGTGACTAAATAATTATAAGGAAGAGTTGTCATACCATTTCAATTATTGCCCTACAAAGAAGTAATATTTTTTAGTATTGGATTTTTGTACATTAAATATTTAAACAAATTCCAGAAGCCTTATGAATGTAAGCTATTATTATTTATTAAATTATTTCCATTTTAAATCAAAAATCTAAATATACTTTATTCAAGTAGTCTTTTGAACCGTCATTTAACAAACTAAATTAATTGAAGCTACCACAGATTCAGAATGCAGATCCTACCGAGAGAGAAGAAACACAGTAGTTGCTTTTTAGCAACATTTAAAAATACGAAATCATGTTAGTTTAATACATGTGTATCTGCTCAGTCACAATCTTTTTTTTTAAATACAATATTCCTGAAACGTAGAAATATACATAAGCTGATGATTATGCCAATTCCTAAGCGCGTAACAGGGAAACAGCTGCACAGAACGTTCCAAAAAGTATTAATTTCACGCCAAATCTTTTCTAAGAAATCACGCGCGACTATTTTTTTTCTGTGCAACTTGTGCCCGCATGCGATTTTTTTTCTAGCACGTGCTGGTTTTTTGTATGGCTTCCTTATGCCGGTGCCATGCATCTGTCAGAGCAAGCTGTGGTTTTCGACATTACCTGGCACATTTGGAACGTTACAAGTTACATTCGAAGCGTTTCGTGCACGATGACTTCTTTAATCCGTCGGCTGTTTTAATTTGCGATGTGATGCTGTCTGTTTTGGTACCTGCAGCTTGCATCTGGTGCTTTTCTTATGTTTCGAATAATTTAAAAATAGAACACAAATGTTGTTCGTGTATGACGATTTGCAGCCGACTTGGAAACGCCAAATTGCACTTTCTTAAATTGTTCTGGAGATAAATAGGCTACTGTGTAAGTAAGGACGTCTTAAGAGGCATAAGTAGTTCCTTAAGTGCTACAAAAAAGATCTTATATGGAAACACAGCAACATATTATGTATTTTTTTCGTAACAAACTAAACAGACAACACTAAAATAGAATTGCGACATTTTAACAGTAATCTTAAATTCATTGAAAAACATTTCAAAGGCACTGTAGATAAATAAAAAAAAAATCTTCTGATATCTATGTGTTGAGAAAATAAATGCATATTAAGACGAGATCAATTAGTAACTAGAATAATGGAACTGAAACAATGATCTTAGATAAAAGAGGCTACTCGTTCCGACATCGATTTTTTGGTTTAATCTATACGATTTGATTTCCTCGTCACCTTCCAGACACTGTCACTGTAAGAATTATTTATGCACAACTTATCCCAGACACTAATATTTTTGCGCTCATCACTATCATTTTTAGACAATTATTGAAATGCACATACATATCACCGAAATATACATGAAAAGCTAAATTACTTTCATTCTCCAGGTAAACGAAAACATATCAATTAAAATATATTATTTCTCACACATTTTATTATGATTAAATTAAATTTCAACAAAAAAAACTATAACGGTAATCGTATTATAAATGGATCCCTTTTTTAACGAGATAAAAGATGTTATACGGTATTAAACCACCGATCACCGTTGATGTCTCACCCTTCGAGTATTCAACAATAGGATATTGGGGGTCAATGATTATGATTTTATATATTTAGAACTAGTAGTCACCCGCGGCTCCGCTCGCGTTTTAGGGTGTTGATTTTTATATGTCAGGCAAAATAGTGTCCTTCTTTAGTGCAAGTTTGCTTCATACCAAATTTCATCAAACTCGATTCAGCGGTTTGGTATTGAAACAGCGACAGACAACAGAGAGATAGAGCTACTTTCACATTTTTAATATTAATATTATCTATATTCAGTGCAAAGTGAACCCGTATACATCTCTAAAATATAATTGCGAAGTCAAACCAATATCTATATTAATGCTTTCATTAAAAAACTAAAGGTATTGATTATGATTTAAATATTAGGTAATAAAATATATTTTTGTTGTTACTTTTTTTTTCACTGGACGAATAAGTTTAGGTCTTCGCTTTTCTCTCCATAATAGGATATTGGAACAATGTCAAAGATTGTAAATGTCTTTGTCATACTTTTTATTTTATTAAGAAGATTAATTATAATACACATTGGCATTAAATAATTGACATTGACATTTGAGTGATACTGGTCATATTTTATATTATCTGTGCGCTGCCTTAGAACCTATATTATTACGTGCCTTGAGTATGTAATTACGATGGCTCATTGATTCTTCATGGCGATACACTTGAAAATAAAGCATTATACAAATATTAATCTTCTGTTTGCTGTTTTTTTGATTCCAAGTAATTCTCACGTTTATATTTTTTTTGCAATTGTTAACAAAAGTGATTCATTGCTAGACCTAGATAACGCTTATTATAAAAGTAACATTCGAAATACCTAACACTTGTCCTAAGAATTCAAATGTATTTTCCCATGTATGGTCAACAGCACATTCATACTCATATCGTAATCTTAAGTCCCACATACCTATTAAAACTTCTACCAAGCGAATTAAAAACATATGATATACGATAATCAACCTTATTGCATTTACAATACAAGTGAAGATGAGAGGCATTATTCGCAAATGTATAAACGTTCCGTAATAGCATTTTAATAGAGTGAACGAAATTCGTCCTTGCTTTGTGCTATTGTATGCAGAGATCGTTTCACAAAAGAGAATGCTTATTCTAAGATTTGTTTGGGATCCATACAAGGACCGCATTTCAATACAACCCCGATAGATACGGTGTCACCTGGAGAAATGGGAGGAATGTATTCAGAACAATACTTCAAACGGGAAACGAGTTTTGTCTCTTGTTATTGAATTTATTAAATTACCCTGTTTAATGTATTCCAAATATCGCGGTTAGTTTGGAATTTATTGGATATAAAAAATGTTTACAGGGTGATTCGTTAAATAATGCAGTGTCTCTTTCTTTCTAATGTGCTATCAATGATGAGTAAGAGGGAAATCAGTGTTTATCTAAATACCCGCTGAGCATCTTATCTCTATATCGTATCAATCAATTTTGTTATAATTGATGATGTCCTACTATAGGGCAAAAGCTTCCTCTTTCTTTGAGGAAGTTTTAAAGTTATTCCACCTTGCTGCTCCAATGGTGGTTGGTGGTCACATATCACCGAATTTTATTGAATTTAGCAGACGTAGGTTTCTTCTTGATATTTACTGCGGAAAACGATAATTAAGCACTTGCAAATACAGTGTTGCTTGTCTGGGTTTGTACCCGTGATCATCGGTGAAGATGATCTATTAAGTGTTGATAAAAACAATGTAGTAATTTTGTTTTTATTCAATACAATAAATGCCAAATAAATATAAATCTTTATTTACTAGATAAGCTATCTGGTGGATAAAGTATCTGCTCGCGGTGTAAAGAATCCTGCTACCGGTTTATCAACTAAGGCATAAAAGTCGCATATTGGAAGGCGCTTTTTTTTTTCATGGTATAGGTTGAGTGAGTGATCACCATCGCCCATAGACATTGACGCTGTAAAAATTATTTACTATTCCTTACACCGTCAATGTGCCACCAACCTTGGGAACTAAGATGTTATATTCTTGTGCCTGTAGTTACACTTTCTCATTCACCCTTCAAACCGGGACACAACAATACTGAGTACTGTTGTTTGGCGGTAGAATAACTGATGAGTGGGTGGTACCTACCCAGACGGGCTTGCACAAAGCCCTACCACCAAGTAGAAAAGCACTCTATACATTTTCTAGGAAATGAAATACCCAGCAATTATATAGTTTAGAGTTATTATGATACATAAATTATTTAAATGACTTGCACTATCTAATAGCTTTGTGTAGGTCGTTTTTATTCATTTGAGGTTTTCGTAAATCCCTAAACCATACCCCAAACCATACAACGTCAAATATATCTAAGGTGATGAAACAGACAGTCACTATTGCATTTATTGTAGGTAATTATTATTTCGTTAGTTAAAGTACTCCGAAATCGATAAAAGACCAATAGCGGAACCTCGCATGTCACATCGCAGTTCTTTCCGCTCATTGCAACAGTTATATTTAAAACATAACCCCTTTAACACTCGATAATATTAGCGTCACGCAACAGTATTGTTACAATATGTGACCGATTTGATTTGGTTATTTGTATCAGTTTTATAATAATCCCGATGTAGCCGGGATAGAACGCGTGCTTTAATAATCAAAATAAACTTTATTCAAGTAGGCTTTTACAAGCACTTTTGAATCGTCATTTTAAAATTAAGTGAAGCTACCACCGGTACGGAAAGTAGATTCTATCAAGAAGAACCGGCAAGAGATTCAGTAGTTACTCTTTTTCAACATTTAAAATATACAAAGTCTTGTTAGTTAATACAATTATTTCAATTAATATATCCTGCTTGGAAGGCAACAGGTATTAACTCCACGCTTTTTTATTACCTAAAAAATCTTGTATCGAATAATATGCTTACGATCTAGCTGACGATCGTGGGTTCAAACCCAAGTATTTAACATTAATTATCTCACACTCGGCTGAAATCTGCGGAATATGTATCCACAGCTTTAAGGATAGGGATTTCAATCCTCAACCTCCATAGCCTCGCTTTCCTTTTGGTCCCTAGGGTAATATATACACCTTCATCTTTATAATTATTTCATTTGTATGATTTATCCTATTTAATTGGGATCCGTATCAAATTAAATGTAGGAAATACAGAGTTGGCAACATTACAGACGCATAATACCAATTTTTATAAAATGTTATTGTTATGTGTTATGTATTAGTCGTACAGACGAATTGGACAGTTATATACTACGTCCCTTAATCGGATCAAACGATATCGTCTACTTTAGATTGAACTCTTTTCTGCTGAAACTATTCGGCGTATTTGGTACACTTTAATATCGGAGGGTACTTTTTAGAGACCAGGTTATAATTATATGTATTACACATTTTTTTTTTATTCTTGTAACTTCTTTTAAAAGCAGTTTTGTATCGTTATGATATAAGGTACCACTGGTTTAGTAAATCCGTTAAGATATTTGTCTGGCATTTAATACATGAATTAAACATATATATTTATAAAAATATTTATGTATGGTTTATAAAGTTTTTTCAACACAAAATTGTATGGATGGATTAATTGTATGGATATTCAAAGTAAATCCAAATAAAGTATGAAAATATAACAAAAGTACTTTCAATTTCAGCAAAAACCATAATAGCTTAGCTGGACACCAATCAAATCGATCCAAAACTGTCATCGACAATCAATTTTATTGAAAAAATATGACAGAATCTTTGAGAGAAACTCAGGTAGCTATGTCGAAAGCACGTGGTTACGTAACATACTCTTTCCCACGCTCTTGCGCAAACCGAGTTCAAGAAAAGATTTTTTGCAATTCTATTCATAAAAAAATATATTGCAAATTTGACCCGAACACGTGTGCCTTGGGAATCAGCTGATTTAGTTGTACATCTCAAGTTGTATATTGAATTTTATTCAACAGAAATAAGGTTCAAAATGAAATTGATCGATATGTGAAAAGATTCATCTGAAAAGGATATTTAATTTTTTTCTAAGACGCAATGTCAAAACGCACGTGCGTTTTACAATTTCACATAAAATTTATATCTGCACAAAAACTATCTAATTTTATTCTTTTTTCAGCCATCTTGGCTACTAGTCTTTTAATTTATTTTTAAGAATGAATTACTACTATTTAAAGGTATTACTGATTTGTAATTGTTTAATTAAATAGTCACTAACTATACTGTATAGATAAGATGATGATGATATGAGAACTGAGATGGCCCAGTGGTTAGAACGCGTGCATATTAACCGATGATTTCGAATTCAAACTCAGACAAGAACCGCGGAATATTCATGTGCTTAATTTGTGTTCATAATTCATCTTGTTCTCGGCGATGAAGGAAAACATCGTGCGGAAACCTGCGTGTGTCTAATTTCATCGAAATTCTGCCGCATGTGCATTCCACCAACCCGCATTAGAACAGCGTGGTGGAATATGTTCGAAACCCTCTCCTTAATGGGAGAGGAAGCCTTAGCCCAATATTGGAAAATTTACAGGCTGTTACTGTTACTGTATACCGTATACCGTAAAACATTACACAAAAATAATCCATACTAATATTATGATTGCGAAAGTAACTCTGTCTGTCTGTCTCACTTTTACGACAAAACTACAAAACCGATCTGAATGAAATTTGGCACACAAATAGTCTAGAGCTTGAGAAAGGACATCGGCTTTATTTTTTTGGAAACAAAGGGATAAGACCTCTTTGTATACCAATCATGAACGAAATATTTTAAGTTAATTTGTTCATATTCTACGCGACCTAGCTGGTAACAATTAGTTCATTTAATAAATTTCATACCATTCTATGCTTTACATTCATTATAATAATACAATACAACACAACTGTGTTGCAAGATACAAAATACGTGACGTTAAAAACTTTTTAAATTATTAAAGTAAATATTTGAGTTAAAATAGTTAAACGCTAAACATAGCAATTATGTTTTTGTTATATAGCTGACACGACTAAAATAATACTATAAGTAGATAACCTTTTCATAACAGTGATAAAATGTTTTTATTTATTTTGCACAAATTATGCAAAGGCATAACGCCAAAAGGCATTCTCTACCAACCCTAAGCTGTACATGTACATACATGTTGCACAAACATAAAAACTTTGTTTGACAATATTCATTAATGATGACATATGTAGCCTATTCATATTAAAAAGTAAAAAATATCTGGCCACAAATATACTTAAAATATAAAAAAATAATGCGTGTTTACAACCAAATAATTTCAAATATTTTTACAATTTTTGACATTTATATTTACATGTATGAAGTTGCATGTTTTTAACATATCTTAAAACCGTACAAAATGAAATGGTTCACAAGAAGCCTAGAAAAATAAGATACATGTATGTTATATTACAACTTAACGTGCGTTCGTACTATTCTCGTACAGAGCGTCTTCCCAGATCAGCCGTCTTATCTAGACAATGATGGATATATAAAAATAGTTACAGTTAGAAAGAGACGCATGACAAATCGATTCAAATGCAGCTGTCCTGTCCAGGTAGTAAAGCTTAAAGAATCTAAGTCTATTGAAATCATTGTGAGCGTACTATTTCTCAAAGCCCGCTTCAAGAATAAGAATAGGATAGGTTTTTTCACAACATAGTACCTTCGAGCTGACATTATAACGTTAGGTATATTTATTTTATACAAGAATTCGAATTTGTTCAGGAACGAATGAATGGTTTTAATCAAAACTATACTTATAATAAATACGTTATACTCTGTTCAGATAAATTATTAGTTTAATATTTGATGCAAAATGGTCCCGCTACGATTAACGCGCATAAACAGTCCTACTGTAAGAAATTTTAAACATTCCTTATATCTTTTATCCGCAACGGGCCTTCAGAACTAAGGAAATATATTCCTTGTGCCTGTAGTTACACTGACTCATTAATCATTAAACCTAAATACAACAATACAAAATATTACTGGTTAGCAAAGTACCCTACCGCCGAAACATTTGTCGCATTTTAGAGTGTTGGTTGTCTTAGGCAAAAAAAGCCTAAAAAAAAGTCTATGTCCTTTCTTCGAGTTCAAGTTTGCTTTATACCAAATTTCATCAAATTTGGATTGGTCATGAAACAGCGACAGTCTGATAGACAGAAAGAGTTACTTTCAAATTTATAATATTAATATAAATACGAATTGCTATATCGGAATAAAATATTTTATCCCGTGAATGTCTTAAATTACTTCTTACAATTTACTTATACACTATCAAGATCTACTCACAAATTAAGGAGAAGGTTGAAAAAAGCCTATTCAACCATGCTGTTCCAATCTTGTAAACGTCTTCGACGATAAAATTTCGAATAAATTAATATGCGTCAGTTTCCTCTTGATTATAACTTATCGTGCTCTAACAATGACTTCGGGATGATCTTTAAATACAAATTAAGTAACGAAAGCTTAGTATGGATTTGAACCCGCAATATTCATACTTAATTCAATGGGTGATCTCGACTTTATTCATAATGTAGGTGATAACTTTCTTTAGTTTTAAAATATTAATTTTTAATTAAATTTTTACGGTTCTGGGCAGGAATTTTTTTTCGAATTAATTCGTGCAAAATAATCGCGATCAGCGAATCTTTCGATGCTGATTTTATCTAAATTAATTACAATTAAATTTGTTATAAAACTAGATTCCTTTGAAAGCAGGTTTTATATAATTATAATTCAGCGAATACAATGTAAGCAATGAAAAATTGTATAGGAAACCGTAAATTACTTAAGGTATAATAAATGTATTCGCTTTCATCATACAAAATACCATCGCAATTATTTGATTAATCAGTTAACAGAAAATAATAATTGAATAAAAAACTGTGAAACGTTTTTATGATACGTACATTTACTTAAAATAGGCAGATGTTTTAAATTAAAAAAAATATTAAAGGAAAGTCGAAACAGTTTCATACAAAACAGCTTCGAAGATGGCAACGTATGCATCAAAGAAATAATTATTTAAATAGGATCAATTGTTGTCAAATCGAGTTACTCTATCCGCCATCGACAATTGAAAATCGTCCAAGAAATAAATCAATGTTTCTGTCTTGAGTGGCAACTAAGTATAAGTCATATTCCTTATCACGGCATTGTGCGGAAGTTCGAAATGCAAACAGCGTCGACCAATCCCATCGGACCATCTGCCGGGCCGGCGCGTGCGCCGATCTGCCTTGATAGATCGCGTGTAAGTTTGTGTGCGTTTCATAGGATTTTTTTGTATACGCACAGTTCTATTAGATCATTGTGTGCGTGTTTCTTAGGAGATTTGGCAGATGGCACGTGCTCCTCGATGTTTCTTTTCGTACATCTGTCGCTTCTTGAACCATTTTTTCCCTGAATTTTTTCCTATCGAATCTCGGATTTTTTTCTAATTTTCAAACCCGGCATATGTCATTTGGATGCAAATATGACGCTCAGAAAAAGGTAGATTTAGCTTTGAAGTCGTAATCCGTATGGTGTCGGAAAAAATAAATCGTTCGGCGCAAGTGGTTTATTTGATACTCGCCATCTGCCTGCACCTTATTGCTATTATGTAAAATATTCAGTAAAACGATCGCTATCAAAAATTTCAAAAGGATTATAAAAATGCTTAAGGGATTCCTTTGATATAAGGATTCCCATTATAATATGGATAAAATCATCTTAAAAAATGTAAAAGAAGCTCTTAAAACGCTTGTCCATTTAATTTTATGACACATTATTTAAAAAATCGTTACAAATGAAATCAAGTATTAATTATTTTATCCTTTAAAAGATAAATTAGAGACTTGATTCAGTATGTTAACCCACAGATTAATTTAGGTGCAATAATTATAAACGTGATAGCTTAGTTATTACAAGAACTGAATCGTAATCAACGATTCTGAGCTCAAACCCAGAGCAAGCAGTACTGAATTTTGCTTAATTAATTTCTGTTTAACTCATCACTTGTTTGGCGGTGAAGGAAAGCATCGTGAAGTACCGTATATGGACAATCTGCCATGTGTATCCACCAATCCGCACTGGGAAAGCGTGGTGGAATAATTTAAAAAACTTATCCTCAAATTAAGAAAAACTCTTTGCTTGGCAGTGAGAAATAACCGTAAAAAAATGTGCTACAAGTTTACAAGTAATGGGTACTTAAAACCTTACTAAAAACTACATGTACTTATATTTTATATTTCATTAAATAAAAAGCATGCTCACACACACACGCACAATACGTGTAATAATGATTACATAATTGTAATTGTAAAACCAAGTCTCATTGAAATAAATTTCTAAGACATATTCGTACAATACTTGCAATAAAACAACGACGAATTTAAATCATTACGCAATACCATACATTCGAGGATATTCCCATACCAAACGCCCTCAAAATTTGAAATACGATCCCAAGGTCAGAGCGCACCTTCAATCAAGTATCCTAAGCGGAAGCGAGCTTTGAACAAAAAAAGCTTCATCTGCAAGCTTCCGCCGGATGCGGAACCGCCTGTGCACGACGGAAGTGCAAAAACTACGCAAGTGCTCACACAGGTTGTAGTATATGCGCTAGCGCAAGTATCGCGAGTAACGGCGTATTATTGTTTTAGTGCTCACGATAAACTCGTATACAAATGTTATGGTTTTATTACGAAGCAATTTTTGGATCTATACTTTATTATTAGATTTTGTTATCAATCTTTATTAACATAAGAATAAATAACATTAATTTCTTAAATATATACAAATATGAACTAAAACTAGTTACTGAACAAATCTTGACCGTTTGGAATGGTGGCAAGAATGCTATTATTGTATAAGATTGGTATTGTATATATATCATGAAACAATTATGAGAGTGCCAATTATTGGAGAACACTTACAATGGTCTTTTGGAAAGGTTGCGCATAAACTTAGTTACAACAACAACAACAGCCTGTAAATTTCCCACTGCTGGACATAGTTTGGAACATATTCCATCACGCTGTGCCAATGCGGGTTGATGGAATAACTTATATAATAACAGTTTCATCTGAATATAAAGTTAGGTAAAAATAAATCGATTTAAGATAAAATATATTACATTATGTTTCTTGTTGGAATTGAACCTGCTTCCACTTCGCTTTGCAGTCTGTATAGCATTAAGGGATGCATTACCAATACAAGCAACAGGAATAAGATAACATTTGCACTAAATTGACATAACTAAACATTGTATCTCTTTGTTAAAGTTTTAACAAAAACCTTTTACATTATAGTCTGTAATATTACAAGGAAAATATAATAATAATATTTTTTTCACTTTATCGACGCTGTTGAACCCGTTATACATTAAGTTCAGATATTATTAACCATAATAGCCAGTTATACGTCCATATATGGCGAAATATACTCGTAAATATTCGACACCTAATTCTACTGCTGTATCGGTATTCGCATAAAATAAAATCGATTAAAACTCGATTAATCGAAATAACAAGTATATTACTTTGAGTTTCTAAAACGAATGCATGTTCTATTTCTTATTAATCTATTAATGAGATAAGGACTAATGAGAAAAATGTTGTACGATTTTTTTTAATATTTCATGTACTAATTGAAATGCAACATTCGTTTTTTAAACGAATATAATTTATATTTTTTTTCGAATTTCTTTTAAAACCACACAAATGAGATACAGTCGTAGGAGTCAATAATAAATAAAAATAGTACATTTATTCCATAATTATCAGACACCCGCTGATTGCGTTTTGAAATATGCAAAGCTAAAACAATAACGGTATGATCATACATTCTTGTTGGAAAATTATC
Organism: Vanessa cardui; assembly: GCF_905220365.1. NCBI lineage: Eukaryota > Metazoa > Arthropoda > Insecta > Lepidoptera > Nymphalidae > Vanessa > Vanessa cardui. The sequence continues at coordinate 8,643,805 of NC_061143.1, forward strand.
CAAGATTTAAAAAAGGTGTACATTCGTATTTTATGACGTCATCATATTTTATTTGCAATTTACAATCACTTTAATAAAAGACCTCGATACAATTGCTTCTCTTAATTTATTGATACTAAAATTACATACTTAATGAGATCTATGGAACAGCGATGTAAACATATTTAATGCACAGCTTTTATAAATTATACATTCAAATCACTATCATCGCATCCAATTTAAAGGGAAAACTATAAAGAAACGGAAGTACAGGTGGTTCTTTTTATACCGATTATAGCTTATTTATCAGTGATAAAATAAAATAAACCAACCAAAATGAAATACATCATTGCATCAAATTTTGTTACGTAATCACTGTATATTTAAATCGATAGGGTTATAAAATTTTTCTCTCGGTTAGCCAATCCTAACTTGTACGTGACACGGTTATGGTCAATTTAACGAAATTAGGTAGTGTTATTTTTTACTTACAGTCTCATGGTTTATTTTTTACTTACAACCATTACGCGATTATTTATGCGTGCGGTAGGTTGTCTGGGCTACTCGTGTATGACCCAATCTTACAAACAAATGTTCTGATTTATAGTGTATCAATTATTCTAATAAGATTGAATATTATTACGGAAAAAAATATATGATTTATGTAATGACCAATCGCCCTTCATCGATCGTTAAAAAAATTACGGCCTCGTGATTCTACAACTTAATGATGTATGGCCAGTATCTCACGACTACTTTAAAAATAAAAATACCCATAAGAATATCGGTCGATAGGCCCGTTCGAAAAAAGAATGCACAGATTTTTTTATCGAAAGCTGCGAACGGTCAGCAGGTGTAATCTACAATGGGGATTTGAAAAAAGAACGGGGAACAGAAGGCCTTTTTCCCACGCCCCTGTCGATGATCACTTTTGAGTTTCGAAGACGTAACCCGTTCGGTTGATTCTTAATTTAAAAATAAAAAATGAAACATTTCAAGAAGCCTTTGTAGCGCGTGAAAATTAACAAGAAATGGAATATGGAATAAACAATTAATCCTTTTTATGCATTAATATAATTATAGAGTAATTGAAACGCTTTTATCATCCCACCAAAAACGTTTTATGAAAATAATCAAACGTTTTATTTAATTAAAAAATATTTATAGATAATAAAAATTGTAATTATAAAATTCTATAAAACTTATAACACTATATTTATTAAAAACCATAATATTTTTATGGCAAATAATAGTAGCTTAAACCACGTCAATTTTAATACTTCGTAATTAAATATAGACACTACATACGCTTATAAACACTTATTCTTCTAACTCAGTATTTAATGCATAATGCAATTACAATTAAGTAAATCTTAATATGTATCTAGAAAAGATATCTTTAAATCCTTAAATCAAATCAAATTCCTTAATAGAAGAGCTATACACTTACTGACAGTCAAATTAAAAATTATCACCGGTCAGGAAAAGAAAATATCTGACAAGCATCGGCAAAAGAAGCTCAGTTGGTTTCTTATTTTGGTTGCTGCGTTTACATAATATATTCCATGTAACAAAAAGGAAGGTTTACACCAATGAAGAAGAAATTTTTAAATAGTCATTTGTTTTTAAATGGTAAATAAGTTTTTGTTCCAATGATAACTGCAACATAAAGGAGGTCGTTAGAGATTCCCCACGGGGCGAAGTGGTTCTCTTCTCCACTTTTATTCTTCTTACCATAATTTGAATTTGCTATATTGCTACTCCAATGCAGGTCTGTGAATTAACACAAATAATTCTATATATTTACATATACTATAGTACAAATTAACTTTTTCAGAAGTGCATCAACTTCAGTTCCAGTAAATTTCCAAATATTTTGTATTAATACGGTCTAATTAATTTCGTTAAATATTTATTGTAATTATTTGAAGGGAATCAACAATTATCACTGCGAATTATAAAACAAAGTCCCACGGCCACGTCTGTCTCTCTGTATGTTCGCGATGAAACTACTGAACGGGTTTTGATAAAGTTTTCACGTATAGATAGAAGGATTCGTAAGGAAGGTTTAGGTATATTATTTATTAAGGTTTTGTATAAATTAATTGAAATGGAACGACACTTGTTAGATAAATCGGAAAAAAAAAAACACCAAAAACATATTAAAAAAGCCTTAAGTGGACCCGTTTGAAGCCGGGACGGGACAAACATTTAATCAATAAAATTTTGTTTCATTATTTATTGAGTAGCAAGATGATTACGGCGTTGTTATATGTGATGATGAATAATATGTGCGAGAAGCAGAATACGTTCCCATTGTTTTTGATTGTAGATTACAATTATTGGACTAGAATTTTACAGAATAATGTTTTCTATTTACTATGTCGAATTTTACTAAAAGTAAATGGCACCTAGATCGGCGTTATTCTTATGTAATTGATGATTTTTTCATTGATCTTATATGGACTGACAATTTGATCACTGATATATAGATTTGGATTCAATCCAGTGTCAGAAAAGTTATTGAAATTTTGAGAATATTGTAATAGAGAATGCATTTGTATTTGCTCACACAATCGCGAATTGCATATTATCATCACAAATGGCCGGTCTCCCTTGCAAACGACCGCCGTGGGCGAAATCGGTCAGAGGACATGATCATAATAAATATCAAAGGATCCGCCTATCGATGTAAAACACGCTTGTTCTATTTATCCACTAACTTCTGCAACAAATGATATCTAAGATTTCATTTTGTTTGTCACTACATAGTATGAAACAAAGTCGCTTCCTCTGTCCCTATATCCCTATGTATGCTTGAATCTTTAAAACTACGCACCGGATTTTGATGCGGTTTTTTTAATAGATAGAGTGATTCGACAGGAAGGGATTTTTTTATAATACATGGACAATATAGTAAAGAAACACGGATAAATTTAGGAGTTTCTAAAGTAATTTCGTAAATAAACAAATTCTGTAGTATATTTAGTATCAGTATTGGACCAATGCGAAGCCGGGGCGAGTTGCTAGTTATTTAATAATAACCAAATAATAATCTGATATGGTTCAATGGACTTAACACGTGAATCATAGTTCAGGTCAAGGATTTCAATGCCGACTATCTATGTATAAATTTTCAAGGCTGCATTATTTTTAATTGATTTACGATCGTAAGAAATAATATTTTATAAGGATTGTGAAACTTTAAACGTAGTAACCAGATTTGACAAGAGGAATTTATTAAAGGCTTCGTCACTAGACTATAAAGTTAGTATCTTAATAAATATTATAAATGCAAGAGTTTGTTGATTTGTTTTTTTGGCCTAGACAACCAAACACGGACAAAGAAATTCGGAATTTCAAATTCCCGAAGTAAGACACAGAGTAACCAACATCTCCCTCCATCCATCGCACACACAGTATATATTAATATTATCAATATGAAAGTAACTCTGTCTTTTTTATGTTATAGGTTGGAGGACCACCCATAGACAATGACGCTGTATTTACTATTTCTTACATCGTCAATGTGCATCCAACCTTGGGAACTAAGATGTTATGTCGCTTGTGCCTATAGTTACACTGGCTCACTCACCATTCAAACCGGAACACTGAGTACTGTTATTTGACGGTCGAATAACTGGTGAGTAGGTGGTACCTACCTAGACGGGCTTGCACAAAGCCCTACCACCAAGTAAGTCTGTCTATCTGTCTGTTTCTCTTTCATCACCAAACTAATGAACCAAAATTTGGTGTGAAGCAAACTTGACTAGAAAAATAAAAAACAATTAAAATATTTTTTTATATTCATACACACTTTACATACATGAATAGTCTGTAAATTTCCCGCTGCTAGGAAATGATCTCTTTGAAGAGAAGGTTTGGAACATATTCCACCACGCTGTTTCAATACTGTTTGTAATATTTGGATGTATATTAGTAGCTTACTTTAAATTCATTCGAATTGTATTACACAATAAATAACATGAGTGATAATATTGTACAATGATTCAATGGCGATATAAAAACAGCTTCCTTGAGGACAAAAAACATCAATATCAAACCAGTAAGGAAAAGTCAAGTGTGAGTCAGTGTTACCAGTATCGAAAGATAATAAATCTTGAACCAGCTGTTTTCATGACAAATTCTTTAAATTTCGCAATAATACGAACAATTTTGAATGATACACAACTATTTAAGAAACTCATACGTTTCGGATGACAATCTGTAATAATATTTAAATAGTTAATAAATATGAGAAAACATCACATACATTACTTTGATCCCAATGTAAGTAGCTAAAGCACTTGTATTATGGAGATCAGAAGTAACGACGGTATCACAAACACCCAGACCCAAGACAACATATAAAACTAATGATAATCTACATTGACTCAGCCGAGAATCGAACCCAGGACCTTGGAGTGGCGTACCCATGAAAACCGGTGTACACCCCACTCGACCACGGTGGTCGTGTAATGTAGGTGTAATACCTTAGTGGAATCTCCATGGCTTTTCGAGATTTTTTTTCATGTTTTACATTGATGCTATCGGTATCCGGAATTGAAATCTTATTTAATTTATTATTAACAAGCCAGTTCTTAAAATAAAATAAATATTGAATATTTCTTAACAGACAGTATTGTCTCGTTATTACATTACATCAGATTTTTTTTTAATATTATGCTTTAATTTATATTAAACTAGCGGGCCCGTCCCGGTTTCGCACGGCTGCACATAAGTTGCTTTTTTCCGACATATTAAACAACTATCGTTCTAATTAACTTGTTTACACAAATTTCTCAATAAACTTATGTACCTAAACCTTCCTAATGAAGCCTTCTGTCTATTAGTGAAAACCGCATGAAAATCCATTCAGTACCCACAGACGCGGCCGGGGACTTTGTTTTATAATATGTAGTGATGTATGTACCGTTATAAATAAATAAAAAGTTCGTATAATATACCTCAAAAACATTAACGCGAGTGTTGCATTCCGATGTGAATTTGTACTGATCGTTAAAACTGACTATCTGTCACACCGTAGCGTAATTCATGTTTAATATCCTGTTCACAAATATAATTAGAAAAGCGAGTGCTGTAAACGAAGCATAAAATGTTGTTTTACAAAAGGTTAACAGTGTAAAATATTATTGTATAATTTATAAAATTGCTTAAAAATATATGTCATATATTTTTAATTATTAATAGCGATTAACTCTTATACTATTTATATTTTTATGTTCATACTTTTGTCTGGTACACATCATCATCATCGTCAGCCCACTGCAGTCCACTGCTGAACATAGGCCTCCACCAGAGCGCGCCACGTTCCTCGGTCATCTGCGTCCCTCATCAAGCTTCAACCTCAAATCAAATCCTGCGAATGTCGTTGGACCAGCGGGTCGGAGGTCGTCCTACATTACGCTATCCTTATGGTACACATAACGACATTATTTGTTAAAATTATAATCACTAAATATACAATATAAAAAGTATAATTAGTAATTAATTTTTTTGTTCATGTCCTTAAATAAGTAACTCCTTTAGCTAGGTATTTGATAAATAAAAAAAAAACAATTGCATAACGTTACATTTCGGTGTGCAAACTTATTATAGTAAAGTCGTGTGCCACGACGCCAAGTGATGAGAGCGCCATGAGGACCATGACATTTCCTTCAGATAAAAACACTAATAAGGTTACATTATTAAAAACCTTTACACTATGATATTAAAAAAAAATATATTGGTGCGGATTTTACAACCATTAACAATAGGCTATTTGACAATGCGAAAAATAAATTGTGAATTATTATAATCAGTGTATATTATGAGTTTAAAAATGGTTATTTACTAACGAAACTTGAAAATAATTCTTAATTTATTCCAAAATCAATAAATAAAAATGCATTTTTTCAAACGTTTGTCACGTGACACAAAACGCTCCTGATTGGCCGGGCTTATGATGAGGTCACTTTCTTGTAAACCTTGCTTTTCTACTATACGTACCACAGATTAAAATACAGCAAAGTGACGTCACCGACCCTATTGTAGCGCCATATTGTCCAAATACCGTTTTCGCGCGTTTTTTAAATATAGAATTTTTAAAATAATATATTTCGGCAAATATGTACTAGAAATAAAAAAAAAAACAACCTTTACTGGGTCCCTTAACCTCTACTAAATAATATAAAATGGATTTTAAAAACCAGTCAAATAGCCTATTAAGCAATAAATGTTTCTTGAATTTTTCAATACATTTTGTATCAAAGAAATTTTCAGTCCCTTCGACGTTAATCGTCATTACATAGTATATGTATTGTATAAAACATAGTCGCTGTCTGTCCCTATGTATGTTTAAATCTTTAAAATTAAGCAACGATTTTGGTGCGGTTTTTTTAAATAGATAGATTGATTCAAGAAAAAGGTTTTTGTATATAATAAATACATGGACAATATAGTAAAGAAACAAGAAAAAATCTATACTACATTTAGTATCACATTCGCGCACGTGCGAAGCCGGGGCTGGTCGATAGTTTCAAACATTATGCGTGTTCGTATTATAATCGTTCACCCATCTTTCATCCGATTAAATTGAACTTTGTATAGATCTTGACACGTGCGTGTAGGTTTCCGACTTAGACATCAACGCACAATAGGTGGCACGTGAGCCGAAACGGATAGTTTTTATGCAAAACTTATGCCTTTTATGTTTCTTGTATTGCTACGCTTGTCGGGCAAAAGTTAACATCAAATACACAGAAGCTCGAGTATTATAACATGATAATTAACTTGCTGTTACCCGCATCTTTGCTCGCGTAGAATAATACGTTAAAATTAACTTAAAATATTATTATTGATATATAAAAAGATCTTACCGCCATGTTTTCAAAAGTGTAGCCGATGTCCTTTCTCAGGCTCTAGACTATTTGTGTACCAAATCTCATTTAAATCGATTCAGTAGTTTTAGCGTGAAAGCGTGACAGACAGAGATACTTTCGCATTTATATTAGTATGGATTAAAAAATAGGTTATTTTGTTTCTTTTCAAAACAATAGACTACAAACCGGTGATAGCGCGTGACGATTCAAATGTTCTTCTAAGGAATTTTCAAAATAAAACATATTCCGTATATTAAATTATAAAAATCCTTAATTATTGTAAACGATATTGTAAGCAATGTTTCGGCAGTAGGTTCAACAGTGATTAGTCTGCTATGGAAGCTACTGCAAGTGAATCGAACATGAGAACATAATCATTTGACAGAAATAAAATTATCGTTCCTTTCATCAGATACTAAACGGGATAACAGTAATACTTAGTAGGTAAATAGTGTTCTGATTTGATCCAGTGTAACAAGGCACTAAGTATAACATCTTAAGTCCCAAGGTTAGATAGCACACAAAAAAGCTTGGAATTAATACCTGTTGACTTCCAGGCAGGATATATTACATACATATATAATTGTATTTAACTAATATGATTGTATATTTTAAATTTTGAAAAAGAGTAACTACTGAGTTTCTTGTCGGTTCTTCTCGGTAGAATCTACTTTCCGAACCGATAGTAGCTTCACTTAATTGTTAAATGACGATTCAAAAGTGCTTGTAAAAGCCCATTTGAATAAAGTTTATTTTGAGTTTGATTATTGATATAAGGAATGGACAGTATTTCTTAAAAAAAAAAAAAAGAAATTGATATTTTAATAAGTAATTGAAAGCAGAACTTCAAAGTTTACTTGATGGTAGGGCTTTGTGCAAGCCCGCCTTGGTAGGTACCACCCACTCATCAGATATTCTACCGCTAAACAACAGTACGCAGTATTGTTGTGTTCCGGTTTGAAGGGTGAGTGAGCCAGTGTAACTACAGGCACAATTGACATAGCATCTTAGTTCCCAAGGTTGGTGGCGCATTGACGATGTAAGGACTAGTTAATATTTCTTACAGCGTCATTGTCTATGGGTGATGGTCACTTACAATCAGGTGGCCCATATGCTCGTCCGCCAACCTATTACATACTAAAAAAAAACAAAAGCTAGCATTGCTATACCCATTTATTCGAATGAAAATACACTATTACTACTACCTACAGATATGAATATAAATTATGACGTAAAAATAATAATAATTAAGTCACTCGATTAACAAAACGAATTAACAAGAATACAATATCGAGCACGACTTAGATGGAACAACAAACACTCAAATACACTTTACAATTGAACAACAAAGTAATTGCAATTAAGTATTTAACGCGTACGTCCACGTTATCAAATTTGTCAGTAATATCGAATACCGAACGCATACTGTTTTGTTTATCGGCGTTTATTTAGTGACCAGCTGCAATACGAGAACGTTAACGGCTCTACGGGGCCATTAACATAATTGTATATATCTGAGCCACATATCTCATTGCTGATAAACCTCGATATCGAAAGCGGCTGATGACTCTTGATGACACCGTGGACCGTATCATTGCATCGAGTTAGATAACCTTGGTTCTGCGCATGTGCATAATTTACACGCACACATACGTAACAAACAGATGTTTTGAATAAAAATCTTAAGACATATCCGAAGGTTGGATATGCAATAACAGTATATCATTACACATCTATAATATTTGAGCTGCCACTACTAAAATATTTTAGCTATTTTTGAAGCTTATAGATATTATTTTTTAATCTATATTTTTGATTCGTATCGGGCGAATGTAATGTCCTTTTTGGAGTTCAAATTTCCCTCATGATAAATTTCATGAAATTCAGATCAATGGTTTGGTCGTGAAAGCGCTGACAGACAGACAGACAGTCAGAATTACTTTCACATTTATGATATTAATAATATAGATTTAATCTTGTTGACGATTCAAGTGCTTTTGAGGCTTCGCATCCATAATCGTTACGTCTACTATTATTCATTGTTCGATTATATCATAGAATATAACATACATTAATGGATCACGTACACAATAATTAAAATGTATGTACACATATATTCATGCAATACTTACAATAATTGCACGGGAGCCTTGACAATAAAAAAGGATTAAGGTTATTCTGTAAAGAATGTAAATAATACTATCAAGTAATTTCTTTTGTTATTTTTATTGTGTTATTGATGTTCATGTAATGTATTCAAAATATCAATGTATTGTTTAGTACAAGTTGCTAAAAACCCGTACGTAGCCACCAACTTTATGCTGGTTTTTCTTGCAGGAGTCTTTATTCCGAATGTTATGTTTAATTATATTTGACGATTCGAGATTATACAAGTAATGTATATTTTTGATATTTTTTGTATTGTATTTGTTACATCCACTAGACTATCTCAAAGCTTTTCAATCATTTTTTAGCTTTATACCATTAAATTATTGTAATCACAGTGCTTTATACATCTTCTTACAGTATCCGGGAACAATTTTTGTACATTTTTTTTAAATTATGCAGACGATCAAATGTGCTTATGGTAAGTAGTGACAATGACAATGGTACTAAGAAATATTAACCAGTCCTTATGTGTATCGCCAACCCGCCACCATCATAGGCAACTGAGATACTATGTGATTTGTAGTTACTCTGGTTTATTCACCCTTTAAACTGAAACACATGCTATTTGGTGGTAGAAGATCTGCTGACAGGATAACCTAACAAGAACATAAATTTCTTGGCGACATGATTTTAATGTGCTATCTCCATGATCACACAAACAATACACAATTACACAATATACGTGGGTAAATTTTTCACCGACGTTTAACGTTATAATAATTTCACATAAATATCTCCAAAAATCCCACGTAAACAAAGTGTTCTAATTTAAATATATTCTGACATACGCTTGGCAACTGCATTCGTAATCTTAAAATCATTTTAGTAAATCAAACTAATCAGTAAGTGATATCTTACGATACTTTGCATATACATATTTAATAGCTGTACACTGGTTATAAGAACGTAGTACTATAATTATAAATAATGTAAAACATCTGTAGTGTTACTAGTATATAAGGTTAATGAACTTTCTGTTCATTTCTTCTCACATACGTCGTTTTTGAATAATTAAAATACCTTACAATTATAATTAGATTTTTAATCTTTAATAGTTTATTAATTTAATATGAGGCTCATTTCTTAACATTGTATTCATGGAAAACGGGTCAGATTCTCTTCAACTTTTCACTGTAGTTTTCAATAACCATAGATCACAAAATTCTAATTGTTTATACAAATATTTAGTCTACATAGTTTACTCATCGTTACTTGGCCAGAAGGATTTACCTTTAAACATCATTTATCGCTAGCTATTATTTGTAGACCCATCTTGGCTTATATAAAATAAACTAAGTATATATATATAGTGCGTAAGATCACTTATGACTTAATTATATTTGTTCTTTATTTTGTGTCTCTTCTTTAGATCAAATTTTATGCAATACTATATAAATCCTTCAAAGTTTGTTATTTTAATCCTTAATTTCCGGAGATTACCTATATATAAACGAACAAATGTTAATTCTTTATATAATATTACTTATATTAAGATAATAAATTAAAACTGGGACCAAGCGTTGAATATTTTTATCAAATCAAACACTTTTATCAATAAGACATTTGATATTATATATGATGCTAATTTGAACAAAATATCATTTACAGAGAAGTCATCAGAAGTTTCGAGAAAAAGAGATTTTGGCGGGAGAGCACAAGGCTGTTTTCCTAGTATGGCGATCACCTGCGCAAGCGCCACCTGCCGTACATCTGAAACAGATGCTAGCTAGTGATGGTCAGGGCACATCGATATATTATCTATGGACAGTGTTTACGGAAGAAAGTGTAAAACTTTGTTTCATGCGGAATTTATTTTTTTATCATTTTCACCTTTTCAGAGATTAATGACTCGCTGTCGTTGGAATCGATGAAATTTATTATCATTATGATATCATAAAATATCATTGCTACATTGTATGATGTAAACAAACTTAATGCAAGGGAAAATTAAGGAAAATAATAAATATTTAACTACGAACAAAAGCTGGCACATACCATTAAAATAACTACATATATATACTCAGTATCGCAGTCAAGATTTATACAGTAACTATTTTTATTTCATATTTATATATACTCATATCTAAGGAGTTAATATTAATAATTCTTATGTAAATTTGATTGTACAATTCAATATCATTATGTATTATTATAATTTCTAAAGGTATGAACTATTTCTTGTATCTTTACAAACGAATTACTATCCGTATTCTCAATGGGTTTAAGAGTTTATATGATGATTTTTATTGATGAATAAGTAGGCCGTCTTGCAAATGAGCCAGGTGATGGTAAGTGTTCCCCCCATAGATATATAGCAATAATAACATTAGCAATTTGCCATCAATCTTGGCAACTAAGGGAATGTCACTTGTTAATTATAAGCGCTAAGGACATTACGTCACTGACTTTCTCACCCTTCAAACGGGAACACAATAAGACTAACAACTATTACTGTTAAGACAACGCCAGAATATTTGACAAGTAGGTCTTGTAAGCCCGTCTAGGACTTGTACAAGGACCTACCAAAACGTCATTTTGGAAAACTAGGAAAATTATGCTATTATTATGGTTCTAGACCTAGTGAATTTTCTGCGGTATGCAATGTCAGTCAGTCAGTTCGTAAGTGTTGTTCTATATAACCGCTTGTACAAGAAAATTAAAAAAAATGACTAAACAGCCCAGGTGGCCCAGAGGTTAGAAAGAGGGAGTCTTAACAGAAGATGGCGGGTTCAAACATAGATGTCATAAAATTTACATATGTTAAATTTATCGATGGAACCTACATATGTTAACGTTCACGTATAACGTTATATTATTTATTAATAGTTTATTATTAAAAAATATATTTCTTAATATGATCCAATACAATTATTACAATATTCATATCGATATAAAATAATATGGAAGCGACACTACCTAGTCGTTCTTAATTCTCATCTCCCGCGGGTAATAAATTCGCTTTACGCATTTTAATTAACGCCAGTCAAATTGTATTGTTAAACGCTTTTTAAACATAAAAGCGCTGTTTGCGCTAAATATATACAAATGTAAACTAGTTGAAAATATACGAAACGATTTTATGATTTTTATCGATAAAGATAATTAAACCTAGACTTTAATTGATAATAAATATTGAAGAAAAGGTGGTACAAAATGCAGTACAAGATTTCCGGTAATTATATATATATATCTTAAACTCTTGCACTTAAGATTACTAAAAATAATTACTGTTTACTAGAGTTTGCACAACTAAAAAAATATAGATCATAATTTATAAACGAAGCACGCAGTTCCTGTCAGAGATCAAGCTTGTATGTACACAAGCCTTGACAATAAAACTATACGTCGCACATTCTTAAAACCGACTCTAGATATTCATTTAATCCCATTAAAATATTTCATTTACATTGAACATGTTACATGAAAATCGAACATTTTTTTACTAAATGAAGCTACAACTATGGGTCACATTGTATAATTTAATATTTGATTAAGGCCTGTGATGCATTATGATGAGATGCTACACGAAATTACAAAGACAAATATAATTTATCGTTTCTTAAATGCCAATACTTAAGGCGCTAGGCACTACTAATACACAGCCTTATCAACAGTTGTTCTTGGATTATGTTTACGCTCACAGGATAAAAACAGCTGTATCACTGCTCAGTTAGTTTTAAGACTACAATATACCAATAGGATTCTAATTGTCTGTTCATTTAAATACCAAGTAAACCAAGTTTAATTCAGATCTTTAACGATTGTAAAGATTTGTGGTTTTATAATTTGTAGTCATTGAATAAAATGTTCACTTTATTTCTACTGTATAACGTATTAAACATAAAAACCTTCTTGAATCATTTTGATTAATAACAAAAACTGCATTAAAATCTATTGCGTAGTTTAAAAGACCTTTCGTACCGAGTACCAGCACAATCTCACTTTTATACAACAACAACAACAGCCTGTAAATTTTCCACTGCTGGGCCAAGGCCTCCTCCCCTGTAAGGAGAAGGTTTGGAACCTATTCCACCACGCTGTTCCAATGCGGGTTGGAGGAATACACATGTGGCAGAATTCTATTTTTTGAAAAATTAATTTCTATGAAATTAGACAAATGTAGGTTTCCTCACGATGTTTTTCTCAACGCCGAGCACGAGATGAATTATCAACACAAATTATTATATATTATTCAGTGGTGCTTGCCTCCGTTCTGTTAAAATACGCGTTCTAACCACTGGGCCATGTCGACTCTTTCATACTGCACTTTATTCCAGCGAACTCTTACAAACATTATTATATTACACGATCACATTAAACATAATTTTATAACCATGCCGAAATAAACAACAAGAAACTCAGTGGTTACTCTTTTTCATCAATAAAAATACATAGATATATTAATTAAAAAGAACAAAATGCACTGACCTTACATTAAAATGATGTATCGATCCTCTTTATAAAAAAGTTACAAATAATCGTAAACAGAACACCCATAAATTATCCTCATAAACATTGCATAGCTGCTTGTTTCATTTAAGCTATGTATACGTGTAATATATTATGCGGTCCGCATAAAGTTTACAAGCAGTACGCAGAAATAACCCGTACAGTGCAAAAGTCTATAATAAGTGTTGCTTATCGCGTAAATACGTGCAGGGATAATCTAATTGGTGCATATTTTATTGACCATTTAACTTTATAAAGGTTTATTTAAAAGTAGAATGACACTTCCAAATAAAAAAATATATATCGTACGTGCAGCTCTGGTAGGAGGAAATCATTTTCGTATCAATTAAACGTCACACGGAGTTCGTTGCACTCGAATTCGACATTTAAAAAAATTAACAATTATTCGATGTATGATTAAATACTTTTTAATAGTATACTCCTAGCTAAATGTTAGACGGAATTAATGGATAGTCTGAAGAAGCCGACGGGACTGGGTGTGGAAGGTGGCAAGTCTATCTGAAGCGGTGCATTGTGATTGGTTGATGATGATGGTATTAAAAGCTCCCACAGATTCAGAATTTTGATAATACCGAAATCCTAGCAAGAAACTAAACGTTATAAAGAAAATGTTTTTTTTTACTATAAAATATTTGATAAATTGAAGATTCTTTTGTAAGATTCGTTCGAATCACATTCAATAGTAATAAACAGTATTAATCCTTTAATTAAAAACATTATCAGCCAGAAACGTTCTAAACGGCAGTGATAACTGTCATATTTAAATTTAGATTTAATCTAAGAAAATTTAAAAATGGAATCGTATCGTCATTATATCATACAACGCATTGTAATTTTATACATATTATGTTAAGCACGTTTTCTTCTACTATAATTGGTAGTACATACATATGTTATTTAAATTTTATGATACCTACATATATTTTATTAAATATCCAGGTGTTAAGAATAACTAAAGTAATATTAAAATGTCATTCTTTTAGCTTGTAAATAAAAAAAAAAAATAACAAAACACAACGCTAATGTAAATTTTGCTGATTTGGTTTTAGTCAGTTAAATTTAATTGCAATTAGCTCCAGATGCTTTTGATTTAAGTCTGTCGAACAAAATTATCTCGAAAGGAATCGAAAATCAAAGTCTCGAATTTCGGATAGTTTCAAAAAACCCTTAAAAATACATGAAAGCTCTGGTCCGAGGAGGATCGAGATCACTCTGCTTCCCTGAGTTGAGTTTTGTCAAAAGAGTTCTGAATACTACCGTGTAGGTCAGAATCTATGGATTTCACTAAACGAACAATAAAAGTGTCGAACTTATTCTTTAAAAAAAAAAGTGACATTGTTCCTTGATCTAGTCACTCTTCCATAATTTAAAAAGGTATCTAAATTTAAAAATAGAATCTTAAATTATTATCATTAATCTAAAATGGATTAATATACCTCTTGATTGTAACATTTAAGCAGCATTTTAAGTTATTTACTCTGTTCGTCGACATGTGCTGAACTAACATAGAATGCCGGAAGAGGCAAGACAAACAAGAAATCACCTGCTCAAACATTGCATGACATCTTAATTCCCGATGTTCGACATGTGTAAATGTTTTAATTCGGCTTACTTTTTTAAATTCATACATTTAATTTCTTCAAGGAATAAAAAAATTCACTTAAGAATTATTAAAATTAAGTCCTTAAATATGAATTACAAATAGTTACTGTTGATCGAGAATGCTAGCAGCATTTCCCCGTTGAATCGCAATTCCGATCCTCTAGGCAAAAAACGAACCCTCCTGTCACCAGTGGAGGCAATATAGGTGTTATACTTTTAATGAAACTTTTTGCACCACTACTCTAAGGGCCAAGTATATCAACAATAATGATTTACTTCAACATTTGGCTGATCCTATTTGACAGTCAATTCTAGCACGACGCGCGCTCATTGGTCAAATTAAAAAACGCGCGCTTCCCGTTTCACGTCCCTTTTCGCGAGATCACTTCCACAGATTATACATGAAAGTAAGAGAATAAATTATAAATGTATAAAAATATTTTATTGTTTAACAAACACAATGGAATGAATTAAAAACGTTTGAGAAAATATAAATGAAAGATTTTTTATTATCAAAAATCCGTGTGAATTAAAACAATGACAAAAAATAAGTTTAAATAATCCATATCTAATGGGAAGATATGGTAAGAAAGAGGGAAAAGGTCACTGAGAGGGCACTTAGCCCTTTTACTCTTCATGACTATTTCTACCAGGTCACTCCACCTTAAGTTATGTAAAGTTTGTTTCAAAAAATATGTATATTTATATATATTTTTACATAACACATTACATTGACGTAACGAACATTAATGACTCAGGATTTGAAAACGTCATAAAACACTTCTATGTTCTTCTAGATATAATTACATTTATCGCAATGAACGATAGCTTCACATTTAATATAAACTTGCAAAATTACAATGAGAATTGAAAAACAATTAAGACATGAAATACATTTTAAAAGAAACAGTGTCAAATATAGAATGCCGGAAGAGACGCACATCCTATTTGACACGGGATATATTTTACGCATAGTATATAAATGCAATTGTAAATAACTATGTATTTCTTTGATAACGAACGTAGTACGAAATTTTTGCCGTTTCACATCGACAGTCCAATCCGACAATAACTGTAGATTAAATATATCTTGTAACATATTTATTTAAAAATACGTGTTGCGTACAACATTTTACGGATTTACCAGTCTTGTTGCCAACTCAGAATAGTAAGGAAACAAGAAACTCACCTCAGACCGCGAACGTGAAATATCAGCATGGAATTAACTCATTCACATATTAACTTTATCAACCAAAGTCAAGTCTATAGCCTTCATTATCAAACTCGTAAATTTCGCTGTTGATATTGATATACATAATATTTTTATATACATGTCATTTGTTTTTAATCTATATTAATAGTATGCATTAACTTTATTTTGTGTTCTTTATTATAATAGTTTAGTTTAAACTTTATAGTTCTGTCACAAAGGTTGCTTGGAATAGATCGTTATAGCGATAAGGCCGATTTTGCACGCATTTAACCTGCTGTTTATTTAACTGTGCTATTATTATGTATTATGTGCAATGTATGTATTATTATATAAATTATATAGGACACTTAGCACAGAGCACTGATGTACAGTCAGAGTAAGAAAACCTTCATCAAATCTTAAACTCTTAGTACCTTTTATCTATCTATCTAGGATCTAAACATCAAATCACGACGTTATTTGATTTTGATTTTCAAAAGATTTACACAACACATAATAATTTACTTCGCGATCGTTGTTCATGTTATTTTGAATATATTTTTTGTACGCTTTTCATTCACACTATATTTAATCACGTAAGTATAAAATAAATAAATACAGATAATATCGAAAACGTGACTGCACAATAAAATTGTCCAAAATACGTTCCGCATAATCTGTGGTCAATCAGAAAAAGTAACAAGTTCAATGCCAGAAGCAACGCCCGTGTATTCAATAAACTAAAGATATTTAGATCTTAATCATAACCACAGACTAAATATGAAAACATTTCGTTTATTTCGCGATAATAAATTATTATAAAATTAAAAAAAATGTTGACTTGTTGATTCGGACACACGTACTAAATAAAAACTGTGTGAACATACAAAGAATTATACATTTATTAAATTTCTACTCGTTAAAAGTACTAAAAATATTTTGTTGGTTTTAATACCCGTGTGAGTTTATCACATCGACCTTGTTAATGTAATATAATTTTTTATATTAATATGTAATTTTGTTTGAATAAATTCAACAGTTCCTTATTTTAGTTTAAATAAGTGTATCATTCGTTTCTTTATTGCAATAAAGCTGTTGTATTAGCTTTATAAACAATTAATTAATCAAACTAAAGTCAAAGAATATTAATATTAGGAGTATAACAATAATTCTTATTTATATACATATACAATCACACGTATAGTACTTCAAACATGAGGGCTTAGAGTTAACCATTAACAACAAGCATAGAAATTATGTATAAAAAAGAATAATAAAGTACCAGTGTGTGCTTGATAAAAAACTCTTTACTTATGAAATAACAAATATGGCGCTAGGTAAAACAATCTGGTCCAATGCGGGTTGCTGTTTTAGCAATTAGTATATAATTACTTCTCACCATATCTTACCCATGTATTCTTAAACATACTGGTTCAAGATAAATTATAAAAAACACTTTTAACATTTAGAAAAACTAAATGTATGAATTCCGCATTTGATCCACCGGCCTTCAGTTGAAATCAACATTTTCCATCCACATACAAACGTACAAAAAACATACATTTGTTTATACATATACAATGATTTAAAAGATCTTATTGTGCTCTCACGAAAATAATGAGTTTTTATTCATCATTTCGATTATTCAGTAAAAAAAAAGCCTTGAAGATATCGTTATCTTTAATCTGTAAACCGTGTTCGCTCCGAGAGCAAAAACTTGAAAAACATTATTTGATGATGAAAAAACACATCTTTATTGTAATGACGGTTACATTTATTTATATCGCGAGCAACTTGAATGGACGCTACACACACACACATACATATATAATATACGAAACTTATTAGATTTGTATATACATGTGTGAAATTTTGAGATAAACCTTGTAATAATAAATAAAATTGCTCTGTGGTATAAAATCGCTGAAGAAGGTAAAAAGAGTCTAAAGATTTGCATTGCTTAGGGATCCCGACTTGGTAAATGCTTGCTGTTCCTAGACTACAGAAAAAAATATTCTTATTACTTAACTATAGGTATTTTTGATGATATATTATTAATAAATATAGATTTTTTTCGTTTTTAATAAAATATTTTTATGAATTCAAATATTTGTAATCTAATAATAATTTCGAATTGTAGATATACGAGAAAAAATATAATTTAATAGATGGCTGATAGTTTAAAACTTTCGATTAATAAAAGCGTAAATAAAAAGTAATCTATTGTTACGTGAATCCTTTCCAAGATATCTTAAACACATTATCTTATATATAATGTACTTATATATTGAGTTATTGTAATAAAGTATAATGTTACTTAATAAAGAGATGGTATACGTTTTACTTTTTTAAGAAGGCATAATATATAATACAATTAAGAGTACTGGTCGACTTATATCTTATTAAAATTATTAATTTCGGGATATTTATCATGTTTTTTATTTTTGTTCAGTGTGTCTCGTGAACAAGACATTCGTAGATAATGTCGAAATATCGAGTTCCGACGAACAATAATTAAAATATTATTTACGAAATTAATAACTTTATTAATAAAAATAATCATGTTAATTTAAAATCTCACATACTTATATCTTGACTACTGTATGCTTTAACTGAAAGCGGCACAGGCATGAAATTTGAACGTAAAGTTAAAGTAAATTAAATTACCATTACACGTAGATATATTAAAATATTATACATTGAATAAAAAGAAAAAATATTGTGTAAAAGTATTCACTTTTGAATGTAAATTTGAATCTTACAGGATCAGTAGTCGTTGTAATGTTATTGATTTTGGAAACAAATTTTTAGGTTTTCTTTTTTCTTTATTATTAAATAAAATCCCGACAAGTCTGGATTTACTCATACAGTACACAGTCGTTACTACTCGTCCTATCAAATATATACATAGTCAACCGAAAAATAATTAATTAGAGTAGGTATCTACTGAGTTTCTCGTGTACAATTTACATTTTAATCAAATAAATTATCGTTTTTAAGTGCTCGCGATTGTTTACTTCATTAAGGTAACTTTAATGAGATTGATTTGATATAAAAATTGTTCTGAATATAAAAATAAATAATAGTAACTCATGGCTTTTGTACCATAAATGTATTGTATTGTGCCATTATAAAAGTGTTTATAAATAGTATTTCAGTTGTAATTTTTGATCAAATATGTATATTATCTTTATAACACAATAAAAAGAGTAAACAAAACTTCACACACGTGGAAAATTTTGATATATATTTTTAACTTAATTTCAGATACTAACGATCGCTATAAAGATTAAAGTGTAAATACGTAGCAAAATTGATAACACGATCGTCGCGTCGGGCAATATAACTATATAACCTATTTAATTCTGTCGCAAATAATTTACTTCGCATCGGAAGTCACGTAGAGATAAATGTTTACTGCCGGTCACTTTGTGGAGGATAAAGTTTAAAATAAATTTCACGATTTATTTTAGGCTTAACGTATTTACATACAACCTGACCCACTCACTACAAACTTGACATTGAGTTAAACGACAGCATAATATCATATGTAATGTAAAAATAAAACAAAGTCTTTAAAATTATACGACAGATTTAGATGTGTTTTTTTTTTAATAGATAGAGTGTTTCGAGTGGAAGATTTTGTATATAATACATGAGCAATACATTTAACAAACACTGATAATTTTAGAAGTGTCTAATGTAATGTCGTAAATATACAAATTCTGTTGAATATTTAATATGAGTATTGAACCCGTGCGAAGCCGGGGCGATACTCATCGCTTATTGAATATAACATTCACATAAAGGACTAAATCAATAGAAGATATTTATGTGTATTTTACATTTCCTCACTCACTCACACTGCATCTTTGTGTTGAAAAAAATAATAATCTTTCGTTATAGAGCAAATTCGCAGCTAATCTTGGGATCTATTATGATGAATAAATTATGATTATTAATATTAAATAAATTTAATATCAACGAAATGTGGAAAAATTAAAAATATTCCCACAAGATAATTCACACAATTACCAAAACAATATTTATATCTTGATTAGAATAATACATATTTATTTTAAACTCAGAATAGAACGAAAACTTATTTTTAATTTTAAAAATGTTCTGATTTCGGTTTTTTAATATTTATTTCAGAAGAAATTCCCACTATTATTCGCGTTTCAAAATTGCTTTTTTAAAAAATGTTCCGTTTCTAAATTTCTTAGTTAAATCGTCATTGTTAGCTAATAAAGTTGTTTAATTTATTAAGTTTGGCTAATTTATACTGCATTTTTTAAAACTCATCTTGCCGCTTAATAATAAATATATTTTATTAATAATTATAGCTTTAGATAAACAAATGATCAAAAGTAATTAAGATTTCCACTTTCGACATTTTGTTTTTTTCTTTTTGTAGGCTGTATATTTCGCTTCTACTTTTGCTTGTCAAACATTAAAAAAGAAAAACCAAAACATTGTTAATGTCGCAATCCGTAAATATTTCGAAGAGATTTCTCTTGCAACCTACGTTCCGGGGTACAACAAAAATATACAAATAAAAAGAAAATAAGAATAATATGCATAAATCATTCTTTTCGACGGCTACTGGCGTGTCGTGAAAGGTACAATTATTTAAAATAGCTACTACACGATACCACACGTAAGACCAGTGTGTCTGTCTGTCTGTCTGGTCAATCTGCCTTTAATGTGAATGTTTCCTTTTTCTTTCATACACGATATAATCATAATTCCACATAAACTTGCTAAAGACACACTTTTTTAATATTATCAAGATCAATACAGTATCTTAATTGACTATTTCAAATAATGTATTGTGTGCAACACCTTTTAAGTTCATAAATTCGAGAATCGGTTATTTTTTAACTAAATTATGCTCGAATTGTTAAACGAATTAATCAATAAAATTAGACATAAAATTCGTTTATGTTCAGAAATAGGTAAACGTTCGGCGAGTAGTAGATTAAAAAGGTTCGTTAGTAAATATAAATAACAACTTATTGGTGTCCAACCGCTGGGTATATCAACTATTCAGATTTAGAATCTATTCCGCCCATCTAAAAGCAGACTAGTTTAAATACGCAGAAATTCATGCAGGTTTCATAAAGATGTCTTCTTTAAAATCAAAATTAAAATAAGCTTCTGACTCTCATTTTACAGAATAACATTAAGTATAGCTACCACCATTTCGGAATGTAGAAAAACCGGCAAGAAATTTCGTAGTTACTCTTTATTTATTTTTATTGCAAAAGATACACCATCGACTAATCATTATACTCTTAAATATAACATTTAATGTAGGTAACGCTCAAGGTGATCATTATAGGTGTAAACAACTGTTTTTAAACAATTAAAAGACAAAGTTAGAACAACTTCAAATACGAAACGAACTCTAAACTCTTGTAAGCTATTTAAAAACAAATAATATGTACTGTACGTAAATATTATTATGATTTGACTATTTTATTAAAATCTAAATAAAATCAGCAAGGCGGGTGGGTAGTCAAATAAATTGTAAATGTGAGAAGGGCTAAGGCTTTTAAACGCACTGTGTGAATAGATGTACGCTCAGTTTGTTTGGGGCTTTGATGGCGAAAATAATTTAAGGTAAGATTAATTGTAATGTTCATTGTATTAAATTAAAATGTAATAATGTTTTAATGTGTTGTGTAAAATAAATATACTGTATAACGGGTATTTTCTGTTTTATTTTAATATAATAATAATAGTAAAACGTTACACTCTTATGAAACTTCAGCAATAGTTGATGAGATTAAACATACTCTTTTCACAAAGCCAGCTAGCCTCTTGAATATACATAAATAGTAACGCGTAAAATTCAACGTTAAAGTTATGATCGTAATAAATATTGTTTGTAAACGAAATATCCCGCTCCTGTTTATTACCAGCCAAGTTAAGCGCGGTATAGTTTCATGTAGAGAAACAGAAGTCGTACCCTTATTATCCTTACTGTTAATAACATGATAATTAAAGTAACTGGATTGGCATGCAACGTATTACTTTCCTGTAAGCTCGTGTATAATTAGACTTGTGTGAATTGTGATATTCCCAGGCGATGTCTTAATAATCGTGTTGCGATTCTTGACTTTGCGAATCCCTGAATCAATTATTTTAACTTAAATAAATTGTTCTTCAAAAATACTTATTATATAAAGTTCTTTTTATATACTATTGATTTGTGGCTCCATTCTACTAATCTGTAAATGTTTCAACAGTTCAACACTAATAATCACTTTCTTAGTAGACGTTTTCGTGGTAGGAAATCGGTTTAAAATCCCTGAATTTCCGGTAGTGTTGGATTACCATCCCAGTGGATTATAAGAAAGAAAATAGAAAGTAAACAATTAATACCGCATAAAGTTGAACACTACATATTATCCACAACTGATCGATATCCCGATCGAAATAGACAAAAAAAATTGTAACACCGTTTGCGACAAAAATAAATTTGAATGTGATTTGTTTTTTACGAACGTTATTTCTGTGTGCAATATTGATGTTTCCTTTTAACACTATTAATAGCAATCATCGTACAAATACTCATTAAAAATTACAAGTGACTGACATGTTTCATACACTGCAACTGAATTTCAAATTCCTCTTTACCGTTTGAACTGATCATTATGATATGACAACACAAAATTAAATAATTAAAATGAGACAGATGAGTAGCTTTCTCTGTCTTTATTGCCAACATTAATTATATTTTTGTTGATTTCGTCTTATCGACATACATTGGCGCTGTAAGAAATATTAACAACTTCTTACATAACCAACGGACAATTAACCTTTCAAGAGATGTGATATTCCTTATGCCAGTAGCTACACTGGCTCACTCACCATTAAACTGGAATACAATAATACTAAGGATTGCGGTTTACTAGTATAATATTTGTATATAAAATATTACAATCATCTGCGTTTAATACTGATTAGTGTAATTGTAAATAAAAAAGTGTAATTTATCATCTTAAATAGACGTAAATTATTTTGAAAAGCTAACTAAATATTAAAAAATACGTATAGTACGACACAACTTACATGTAGCATTGGCAAAATTCGTAAAACCGATCACATTCGAATTAAGTACGCTATCCAAATTTATCAATATTTATGTCTTTAGTGAATATAATCTACGTAATGACTTGTTATATCATATGACCTAATATGTTCGTCAATTTGACACGTCGATTTACGCTTGCTTTCTCTGGCTCGAAAATCTATAGCGATGAATAGCGCCGAATGGCGCGACAGGAAGCTATTTCTCTTAGTTGTATAAATCGACTGTAATCGGTTTTATTGAATTTGCCGATCTTACATCTAAGTTGTGACGTACTATACGTCAATAAAAATACCACAAGTTCGTCAACCCGAAATGAAATAAATAAACGATTTACTATCAAAAAATAATTAAGATCAACTATAGCACAACATGGCAAGATCTTAATTATAAAAACACATTTTAACGATTCGTTTTTTTTTTAAATATACAACCTTTCTCGATCGTAATCTTTAACGAATAAATAATGTTTGTAATAAATCATTAAAACATTTTGTCTAATTTATGAATCATCAAGACTTCATCTAATCCGGTTATTTGTAAGAACACCTACACAGTAAATAAATAGGTTGCAATTTTTAATGTTACATTGTTGTGAAGTAATCATACTTGTCATAATAACCTTTTTTAAAACTGATAAGGCTGGCCGCAGTCTATATACACATATTTGCATATTCGATTTATATATTTTTTTGAAATTTATTTCTAGACTTATGATAATAGTATATCATCAGTGGTGAAATAGTAGTGAATTTCTTTAAACGTTAAAACAAATCAATACTACTTTTTCTTAATATTTTACTTTAAATTAAGGTCATATTCATTCTGGTAGAAATGTATATATGTGACCTTAAAAATGACTACTCATCCATTATCAAAACACTACGTTGCACACACAGAAACACTCATATACATACGCACACAAGCACGCATTTATTATTATTAAATGTAATAACGATATAAGCGTATGGACAGCATAAGGATTGACGACCTCCGTGGTCGAGTGGCATGGGTACGCCACTCTGAGGTCCTGGGTTCGATTCCTGGCTGAGTCGATGTGGATTATCATTAGTTTTCTATGTTGTCTTGGGTCTGGGTGTTTGTGGTACCGTCGTCACTTCTGATTTTCCATACCACAAGTGATTTAGCTATTGGGATCAGAGTAATGTATTGGATGTTGTCTCATATTTATTAAATAACCAATAACCAACCACTTTGTGGAACCAGCTTTCGCCGGCGGTTTTTCCGAACCGATACGACATGGGAACCTTCAAGAAAAGAGCGTACTCCTTTTTGAAAGGCCGGCAACACACCTACAAGCCCCCTGGTGTTGCAGATGTCCATGGGCGGTGGTAGTCGCTTTCCATCAGGTGAGCCTCCTGCTCGTTTGCCGACTATGCCATAAATAAAAATAAGACAACACAAAGACAACAACCAACAGTTTCAATTTCAACTTTTTCTTGTTTAAGTTTGAATGACTTTTCCTATGACCTAGGTCAGTTAAGCGAGTGGGTCTTTATCTTGTGGGCGCCCTTAGAGCAGCACACGCAGGACCGCAAATGGGTCACTATTACTGCAAATTACCCCCATACGAATAACAGAACAATGTATTTTCGTTTCGCTATGAGAAAAAAATTGTCTTCATAATTGCTTAACGGACTTACAAAATTAATTCGAAACAATGCAACGAACGTTGTTTAACATTAATACTTGAAAATTTACAAATAATTTAACCAACAACTTAATATATTAAGAAATAAAAAGTTATTACTAAATTACTTAGGCCAAATTTAGAAATATTATTGGGATTTCTTACTTGGTAGGGATTTGTGCAAGCCCGTCTGGGTAGGTACCACCCTCTCATCAGATATTCTACCGCCAAACAACAGTACTTGTGTTGTTGTATTCCGGTTTGAAGGGTGAGTAGCCAACTACAGGCACAAGAGACATGATATCTTAGTTCCCAAGGTTAGTGTCGCATTGGCGATAAAAGGAATGGTTTATGCTTCTTACAGCGCTATTGTCTAAAGGTGACCACTTACCATCAGGTGGCCCATATACTCGCCAACAAATAGCAAAAAAAATCATCAAAATCGACGAAGTAATCGGCGCTAAAACATTTAAAAAAATATACGGTCGAATTGAGAACACTCCTTTTTTAAAAAAAATGCATTTAAAGGAAAATTTTACAAGGGGAGTTGCAAACGCATTTATATATAAACGCGTCCAAATCATTATCATCGCCTATTAGTTCATAAATCAAGTCGAACTACTTAAAGACAAAATACGTAGCGTTTTAATGTAAAAATAAGCGCTGACTGAATTAACTACAGCGCATCAAGTAAAGGTCAAATCATTTTGATAAATCACTCGAAATGTTCGCGCGGTTGACTTGAGCGCATCTGTTTCACAGTATTGCAATGTGTAATGTAAATTATTATAAATTGCTTTTAACTCAGTCGAGATAGCCCAACGGTTAGAGGTGCCCAGGCAAGCACTACTGAATATTCATGTGCTTAATATCTGTTTATAACTCATCTCGTGCTCGGCGGTGAAGAAAAAAAAATTGTGAAGAAACCTGCATTTGTCTAATTTCATAGAAATTCTGCCACATATATATTCCACCAACCCGCATTGGAACAGCTTGGTGGACTATGTTCCAAACCAAGCAGTGGGAAAGTTACAGGCTGTTGGTGTTGTTATTGTTATGCTTTTAACTTGTATAATAGTCGCGCTATAAGGGACGAAACAATTCAAGTATGAGGTCGTTTAAGTGCACCGGTTTGGTCTTAAATTAACAATTAATACCGCACATAAGACGCTATACTCTTTCTATCAAAATATGTGCTTTTTTTTAATATTCATCGTTGTTTTTCAGACAGCTATTATGTAAATATCTATCCAAATAATCTTTGTTTTTAAATACCAACTTTGACCGTGGTAAAATAGATAAGTAATCCTGAAGATAAATTTTAGGCTAAACGCTCCAGGACTAACTAATTTAGAAAAGAATTTTCAATCTCAATTCAAGAATTTGTCACTCAAACATATTTAAGAAGTTTCATTTTTACAACACCGTTCCTTAAAAAATACAAGAAGTCATGGTCCAATTTTTAACCTCTTTTATTTCGAATTTCAGTACCATTTTAATTTACAACAATGAGCGACCTATAATATTATATTCTTTCATTCGATTCTTCATTTGATTGATAATTGAATGTTTACAAAGCCCTAAAAGAAACTCTTCCGTACGACAAAAATACAATTGAAGGTACGTTAATGATTAAAATTATACAGTTCAAATAAAGAACAAAATTAACGTTCTCTCAAAACAATATCGGCTCATTAGCGATCATAAGTCACAATTCTGATGGGCACAGCTCAAACAAGAACAATTCCATCGCAAAAACCATAAGACCGTCCAACGAATAATGACGCAAGTTTAAAATTTTATAATGACATACTTATGCCAAAGCATTCGCTCATCGCAAATTTTTATAATTAGTTTGAATTTTCACAGGAGAATTCAAAATATCAAAATTTACTGTTCCGACATTATCTCCGTAATTTCTTTTGAAAAACTTAATTAAGTGTCGTAAACATGAAACTTGGCTTTAATTAAAGGCTGTATGCATGCGATTGTTATCAGACCTCCTTCAAATTAAACCTCTTTGATGCCACCCTATTTTTTTTTAAATCCAGCGCATCAAAACAGAGGGAGTGGCGTGCACATCCGGTATTCTTATCGGTTCCGGTGTGTACCGCCACTGTTTAATTACAAATACTTGTGTAAATGATAAGATTTTTTTTTTATTTACAATGTTATCCTAAGAAATTGTGGTTCGTATCAGAGGGATTAAATCACACGATCTCTTTATAGGAAATTATTTTGTCGAAATCGTTTTTTTAAACCGACAATATTTCTGAGTGAAAGTGAAGATATACATGTATATATTTTAAGATAACCGTTATCTCGATGCTGATTTGCATTAGACAGTGAGAATTAATATTATATATTCATGACCGTAAAAGTTTAATTAAATAGCGAAGTATGTACGTATGTGAGTCATAAGAATATCCCAGGATGTCGCGTAATGTTTTTATCAATCAATAAAAGCAATTGAACTCATAAAAAGAAACGATTACTAAATTATTACCTGTGTGAAAAAATCTTATACTTGCATAGTTATAATACATTCAAATGTAAGAAATAAAAATAACCATTAAAAAAAGGTTATGTTAATAAGTCTGAAGTTTAGAAAAAAATCTCTATACTCACCAAAAACAAATATGAAACAGTATTTCATAAAATAACTACATTGTTTTGTATCTAAAAATCGATCACAGCGTGTTATGAAAAATCGATCACAGCGTGTTATTACACATGGCTATACTTCTTTTGCATTTGTGCCTACATCTGGTGTTCCCCAAGGGTCTCATCTAGGTCCGATACTTTTCCTAGTTTTTATCAATGATATTTCAAAAGATGTTAAATTTAGTAAGTGCTTAATTTTCGCTGATGACCTAAAAATATATAGGCCTATTAAATCACCATCCGATATTACCCTACTTCAAGCAGATATAGATGTTCTCTCTAAATGGTGCGAAATACACAAAATGGATATCAACATCAATAAATGTGTTCATATCAAATTTACTAGAAACAGAAACCCGATTCCATCCAATTACTCAATTTCTAACACTGTTTTAGTTGAGTCTAATACAATTCGTGACCTGGGAGTAATAATGGATAGTAAATTAAACTTTAATAATCACCTAGATACCATTATACTGAAGGCATGGAAGATGTTAGGTTTTTTAAAACGCACTGGCCAGGACTTCAAAAATATACCTACTTTGCTTTGTGTTTATAATTCCCTTGTAAGATCTCACCTCGAATATGCCTCTTCAATTTGGAACCCGTCTTATAAAATTCATGTCGAAAGATTAGAACGTATACAGCGTAATTTTACCCGTTTTTTAGCTTATAAAGATCGCACTTGTCCGTATCGAGCTAACTATAATACGAGACTAGCTCACTTTAAAATTATATCGCTTGAAATGCGCCGTCAAATCACTGATACCTTGACCTTATTCAAGCTAATTCACTGAGATATATCTTCACCTGAATTAATCCAGTTAATCAACTTAGCAGTTCCTCGTACTATACCTAGACGTCCAATTGAAAAACCCTTTACCACTGTAACATCTAAAACAAATTTGGGTAAATATGCTCCTCTTAACAGACTTATGAATTCGTTTAATGACTTGTCATCTAACGGCGATATTGACATCTTTGACAATAATATAAATTATTTTGTTAAACATTCCAAAGATCTCATAGTTCGATCTCACACCCTATAAGTAATATGTTTAAGTTTTGTTCTTTTTTAAATTTTATAATTAGCTTTTATGATTTGTTTTAGTTATTTCTTAATTCTTAAATTTATTACATAATTTAGTTTAAAATAAGATTTTATATTTTACATAGGTTAGTTTGGTTACTAATTTTGAACGTCAATGTTGTTTACACCTATAAAGATGTATCACCTCGAATGTTACCCATATTAAATATATATTTTGTTTTAAGTGTTTAGTGATAAGTCGATGGTGTAACTTTTTACAATAAATAAATAAATAAATAAATCTAAGTACATCTTTGTATCCATAAGGTTTAGTGCTTCTAACAAAGATTACAGACAATTATTTTTACTTCAAATTTATTATAGTAAAAACCTAAATTTGTTTGATTGTAGTAGAAAATAATATTCTTTTCAGGATAACAGTTTATAGATTGCGTTAGCTGGTCATATAGTAACATTGTTAAAAATCTCTATTTGTAGTGAAATTACTCACATAATCAAACATTATATATTTATTTAGTTTTAAAAATTAAATAACAATATACAACAATGTATCTTACTAATTCTGTTAAAAGTTTGTATGAATGGATTAATGGTCTGTTACTCAACCACGCCGGGAAGGCTGAAAGGATTTAAATAATATTTGCCATAGAGTCTTCTACTTGTTTTTCCAGTCACACGTAGACGAAGTCACGGCTGGAATCTAGTCGTCGATTATTAACAAGAGCGGAACCGCAGCGTGATTTGTCTGTATATATTTTTTTATATTTTAACAGTTACATATATTTTTTGAAGACTTTAATGTCGACTTTTATAGGGCTTTGGCACGTCTGGATCGCACCATCCAGTTAACAGATATTATTCTACTGCCAACAGTAATTCGCTACTTTTGTGTATCGTTTTAAAATGTGAGTGAGCTAGTATAACTACAGCTACAAGTGACATGACATATTGTAACCCAAAGTTGAGGGAGCATTCGCGCTGCAGGGCATGGCAATATTTCTTATAGCGCTATTACCTACAAGCTGTGATGACCAGTTACCATCAGGCGGACCATTTTCTCGTCGTAAACAAAATAAAATAAAAATATAATGATAAGCGACGACATCTATATTCAAATTTATGATAGCATTTACAAATTTATGAATACATATAATAAATTAAAGAGAACGCATTAAACTGTTGAATGCTTTGGAAGATGTTTGAAGTGTAATAACAGCGACAGAATATGAGATGCCAACCAATGATGTTCTAGTAAACAGATATGTCATTAACGCGCAAAAAGTGAAGACTAGGAAACGTCCTAATTGGGACGTCTGCCTTTAGTCGTTTTCATCATAATTATGCCAGTAATACGTTATAATACATCACAATTATGTAGTAATACGTTTTGCGTAATTAAAACATCTAGTTATCCCTTTTACTTATTGTTTTTATCAAGCTATCCTTTTTACTTGCAACGAAATGTAAAATAAACGGTCACCGGCGCGGCACACTTTTTTCTGTTGTTTAGTATGGGTATAACATATCTGTTTATTACAATATCATTGATGCCAACACTGCTATTATAAGCGACATCATATTTATTCGATAATTTGACTTATGTATTTAAGAATGCTTGAACACTTTTCTTCCATTCATTGAGTTATTTAATAGCTCTTAATAAAAAAAAACATTGAAATTTAACGAAATCTTTACCCGCATTTTGATTTAAAAAAAGAACACCTTCTAAAAATATTTCTTTTTTAAAAGAATCTGGCGAAAACTCATACAACGTTGAGCCAAATGTGACATTACTGACATTTACTTAATTTCTAAAAGAATGTTACTTTTGCTCTTATAATGATATACATTGAATATGTTATACACAATACATGTAGGTACAGAAAGTACGAGTTTATTTAAGATTGAGTAATAAAAGTATCGTATAAGTTATGAAAATGTATCGTTATATTATGACCAAATTACATAAAATCATTATAAGTTAACCTATGTGTAATTAGCCTATGTTTTATTCTAATGTATATCCTATATAACTGTTACATTTCATCCCATTCGTTCCAGTAGTTTGTTCGTGAAAGAGTAACAAACATACATACATCCATCCTCACAAACTCTCGCATTTATAATATTAGTCGGATTTAATAAAAGAGACAATGAAATAAATGAACAACGTTTGAGAACAATTAAATGACAAGAGATAAAAATGTTATTAAAATTCTGTGTGAATTAAAACAAAACAGCAAAAAACAAAAAAATTATAATAAAATAAAAAACGTGTATGATAGAAAAGGACATAAATAAAGAGACAGAGAAGAAAATATCGTCTGGTAATAATAGTTTTTCCTGACTTCTGACGGATATTTAAAAGAATTACGTTCCAAATAAAAACCCTTGATATTTATATTTAATATAAATCTCACAAGTGGCCTCAATAAAAAAAGCCGTACAAACACAAGTCATAAAAGTTAATGCGACACCATTACCTGATTCATTCCACTGACAAAAACCATATTGATCAAACCTTGAACTTTAGTTTAAACATTAGCGATTTTTTCCGCCTGCCCTCGCTGAATAGACGCTTAATGAACGGGAACCGGACGAGATGGAGTGACAGGTTCGGAGCTAAACGTATAAATAGATTATATTATTAAATTACTGTTATTGCTGGTTATTGTAATTCGATTTTTGAAATCATTCAACGCTAAAACAAATCCATTGTGTTCGTTTGAAAGTAACTGCCATTAAATATCCAACGACTTAGATAATGTTGTATGAATTATTTTGAAAGG